>NC_133123.1:99099236-99387127 GCF_033568475.1 Henckelia pumila | reverse complement strand
AAATCCATCAAATGAAGAAGGAAGAGACAGAAGCAATAAATCCACATTGAGTTCATGCTCCAACACCAAATCTAGGGTCGCCAACTTCTGTATGAGCCAAATCACTCGTACCCCATGATCACGGACCGAAGTCCCTTCACGCATGCGGCACGTCATCAACTCCTTAACAGGAGCGAACCTTTCAGCCCTCGACTGAGCCCCAAAAAGTTCCTTGAGTTCGCATGAATGTCAGCAGCATTCACCGTGTCCTCAAATCGCCTCTGGAGTTCATCAGACATCGAGGCTTGCATATAGCATTTGGTCTTGATGTCATGGTCACACCATGCATCAAGTTTGGCCAATTCCTCCGGACTTATGTCAGCTGGTGCTTCCTTTGGAGGTGCTTTCTCTAACACGTAGAGCATTTTCTCCGAAGTTAAGACAATCTTCAACTTCCGGAACCATTCCGTATAGTTGGCGCCAGTCAACTTGTTTTGTTCGAGGATCGAGAATAATGGATTTCGCGAATTCATTGTATGAAATACTGAAAAGAAAAACAGACATATCAATGATTGTTTAACAATTTACTAAGACATAAAAGGCGAATTTAATTTTATGAATCTCACTCCCACTATTTTAACGATTTCACCACCATCTAGTGAAAACGGGAAACTTTTTCCTTAGTGAGAACATGGAGTCCAATTGATAAACTTATGGTCCCGAATAATATCAGCCAACCATAATTCTCAAAAGGTAGAGCCCAATTGCTTCCAAAGCAACCCCCATGTGTTTACCTCATGTCCAATAAGGGCCCAATAATATGACGCCGTTTAAAGTGACATGTCAAGATGACCCATCAATATTAAGTTGTGCTGGACGGTTCGCCATGTGGATCCCCCAATAATATGAGCCGATCCCATGGAGTTCCACCCAAACTTACAACATTTGTCGATCCAATGTACACTTTCCGACGGACGGGCCCCCCCCAATAATATGAGCCGGACCGTATCGCGCGGGTAGCATCACTTACATTGACCGTTGATGGAAGGTGGGAACATTTAAACAAATTTAAATTTCCTTTATTTATCTTGATATAAATTTTAAATCATATTTAAAATGAGGGATTTTTAATTATAAAAATATTTGTCTCATCATATCATTTTATTGCATGCTTGCCGGATTCACGCAATTTATGTCTAAACATGCATACAATCATAATATCAAATATTATATAGGATGGATCGATTCCATTTTCTAATTGACCCGTGGTTGCCAATCACGGGTCTTAGTCCAATCCTAGGTAATATGCAGTATGCAATGCAATCCTATTACATGTGCTTCCAATTTACATTTCTTCAGTCTTTATTGTCTGCTGGGCCCACCGTCTTCAAATCTTGATCTCCCACTAAATCTAATGCATTTACAATAAATAACAATGACAAGTAGGGGATACATTTTTAGGGGTGGGAACGGGCTATAAACCAAGCCCACTTTTATTACATATGACATTCATATCGGGCCATAAACCAGGCCCATTAATAAAACCAACAACAATAAAAACAAAATGTAAATTCCTAACATACACCTACAAAATTGGTCATGGCAATCGATCATCCTTATCCAATAACATTTAATTCAAAATTAATTTATTGGATAACATGCAGTGGCAATTCAAATTTAAACAAGATAAAATCATATTTTATATATAAAATCTCATTTCACATATAAAATCATATTTTATCTCTATATCAAATAAAATCATATTTTATCTATAAAATCCAATTTTACAAATAAAATCATATTTTACTCAATATATCATAAGATCATATCTTATCATCAATTGTACCAAAAAAATTGATTTCAAAATTCAATTTACGGATAAAATATTAAAATTTTCCAAAAATTCAAATTTATCCAAAATCAATTTTAAAATTTACGGACTCGAACAATTCGATCCGAAATCTCGTGAACCAATCAAAAACAATTTTTGATCGGACCAAAAATAAAATTTTAACATATTAAAACTAATTTTTAATAAAAATAATAATTTTTCCCGCGGGCCGCCCGGGACACTCCCGGGCCGGCCCGCACCCGGGGCGCGGGCCGGGGGCAGCCCGGCTGCCCCCTTAGGGCAGCAACAATTGCTGCCCTGGCGGCGCCTTGCGCCGCCGCTGGGTGGCGCCGTGCGTCGCCCTGGGCGGCGGCGTCGTGCGCCGCCCTGGGCAGCGCCGAGCGCTGCCCTGCGCAGCGCCCAGCGCTGCACTGGGCAGCGCACAGCGCCGCCCTGGGCGGCGACGGTCGCCGTCCTGGGCGGCGCCATGCGCCCCCTTTGGGCGGCGCCGTGCGCCGCCCGGGGCAGCAACAATTGCTGCCCCACCGGGCAGCGATCCAATCGCTGCCCGGGTTTTGCCCCGGAAAAAAAATTTTTTTTTTTTTATTTAAAAATATTTATTTTGTTTTCCAAAAACCGAGATTCAAAAATTTTGTACAATCGATTAATTTAATCGTTTGATCTGAGCAACCTGGCTCTGATACCACTGTTGGATAACTGGCGTTCAGATCAATCACGATTGATACCCGGTGCAGCGGAAGTTTAAAATTTTTATCATGGAACGATTCCATGGTGTGGGTATCAACCATTCAATGATTAAATTATTGTGTGTGTAAAATTCAAATAACAATTAATTAAATTTTACCTCCAATCTCGAAGCGAGATTAATGGACACCACACAGATTTCTCTGCGCTTCTTGTATCTCCCAGGAACTGATGAACTCCTTCAATCAGGTCCACGAATGGGGTTTAAATCCCTCTGACAGATTGCACTAGAAAATCTGTCAGAAGTTTTCTGCGAAGAGATTAAACGAATCTGATTCGTTATTCCTGACTGCAATTAAAAATCACAGACCGGAAATTCTCTGACAGAGCAAGGAGGGGCGGCCGAATTGTGAGAGAGAGAGGAGGCTAGGGTTTCGAATTCTGTCTCTCAAAATAATGACCTGTTGTGTCTAATTTCTGTACTGCAATAACTTATTTATAATGCAGGCCACTAACAGCTTAGGGCTCATTAGTCATAAGTTAAGGCCCGACAAGCAAAGCCCGCACGTTCAGAAATTAATATAAAATTCATCGTGACTCCGATTGATGAACCGATTTCACCAATGTGCACAGAAACCATTTCTGCACATTTTAAAGTCAAAATAAATTTTCCTGAATCCGAATTCAGTGGTTTCCAAAAATGTCCATCCCTATGTCATTTTAGGAAATCCTACTCCCTTACTCTTATTTAAGAAGTCCAACTCCTTAGTTCATTAAATTTAACTCTTTTAAATTTAACTATCTCAACGGGGATTAAAACTCCATTACACTGTGTGACCCTCAATGGTTCAGGGATAACAGCTAGCCGTGGGCTCACAACTCCTTGTGACTCGAACAACACTTTCCGACTTGCCCAACGAATCATGGTAAAGCGCCTAGCAACATCGCCCCATGATTCCCTAGGTATCACTGATAGTGCCTACAAGAACCAGTAGATTTTGGTTAGCGTACAGTACGGTCCCTTCATCCATATATCCCGATCGAATCAACAACCATTGGTATATCGAGAGTCGCTCAAGATTCGATAACTATGCAATACATCTTGAAGATCAAATTAGTGACATCGCATGTGCTACTAAGAAACCATTTCTTAAATCACATCAAGTACTCTGGCCAGAGATTTGTCACACTAATATCTCCTCAGATCGCATAGGATATCCACACTCGCAAGTATGTGGTGAATCCTTGACAACAATGCATTGACTCCTATATGTGTCGTAACTGTACCCAATCTCGACACCTGATGACCCCCATAGAGTCGGTAAACGAGTCAAAGCACAGCACTAGCATATAGAGTCTCCATGATGTTTCAAGTCGTAAGGACTAATGGTGTACAACCAAAACCGCGGACTTTATCCACTCGATAAGTGATAACCACTTGGAAAGTCCGGATAGGGTAGTTCGATTATTCATCCTATGAATATCCATTTGCATGCTTCGAACATCTCCATGTTCCCTACCAATGAAACGTGGTACTCCGCATCGCAAATGCTAGTCTCAAACTCGAGCGATCCTTATCCTTATTATCGGACGGCTCAATCGACTAGGAACGGTTTTAGAATATACAGTGACTATAAGATGTATTTCATGATAGACATCCCCATGTTCTACCACATCTTACATACACTATAGTATATTCAAGGTCTTTATCAAAACAACAATAGTATATCACAATATAACAATATGAAGTAATATAAAGTCATTGCCATTAATAAAAGTGTAAATAATATTAAACAAAAGATTGTTTATACAAAGAGTCATCAAAGCCCATAGCCACACAGTTGGCTCACTGGGCACCCACTCTTACATAAGATTCTTGGATTTGAACTAGAGTGAGCGGGGTAGATCGAGTCCGCATGAATTGAATTCTCGCATGTGATTGATTTATTTAAATTATTACTTTAAATACGTGCGAGCATGCTTTATCGATTCTTGAATTAATTGAATTACATGAGTTGTGATTTAATTTATAAAGCATGAATGATGTGCTATTATCTGTCATTGGATATCATTGATATTCATGGGTTCTCAGAGCAGAGTTTTGGACACCGAGGTTTTGAGGTTGAGATTGAGTTTGAGTTTGAGATATTGTGTCCTAAACTTTGTTATCAGATGGCACCTCGACGATCTTTGAGAAGGAATCCACCACCTTTGACTCCTCCTTCTACTGAGAATCCGCCGCCAGTTATAACTCCTCCGAATGATCAGGATAGTACTGGAATGGATCATTTTGATGCAACTGCGACCCCGATGGAGACTCTATTGAAGAGATTTCGATCTTTTCGACCACCTACCTTGACTGGCACCGAGAACTCCGTTGACTGTGAGAGTTGGCTAGAGGATATTGATCAGCTCTTTGATTCTCTCGACTATACCGATGACCGCAGGATCAGGTTAGTTATTCACCAGCTTCAGGGTGTTGCCAAGAATTGGTGGAACATGACCAAGAGGGCCAATGAGAATCGAGGCACCGTTATCACTTGGAGTTTGTTTAAGACCGAGTTCTACAAGCGGTTCTTTTCGGTCTAATATCGAAAGGAAAAGGGTGCCGAATTTGCGAATCTGAAGCAAGGGAATCTGATTATTGAGGAGTACGTGAGTAAGTTTGACAGTCTCTTGAGGTTTGCACCTCACATTGCAGATCACGAGGAAGCCAAGGCCGACCATTTCATCAATGGCTTGAATCCTGAGATCTTTACCTCGGTCAATACCGGGAGACCCAACAACTTTGCAGATGCAATGGATCAGGCAAAGGGAGCCGAAGCTGGACTGTTGATGCAACAAGGAAATCAGATAGCTCCTCAGCAGCAGCAGAGATCTTTTCAGAATCATCCTGTTCAGTTTCAGTCACAGCAACAATCCCAGTATCAGTACCAACCTTCTCAGCAGTCGAATCAGCCTCAGAGGTTTGAGGGAGGCAACAGTGGCAGAAACAGGCGAGATCAGTATCGACCGAAGGGGAAACAGTTCAAGAAGTCTGAGAGCAGTTCATCGAGCTCCGGTGGCTCTAGACAGTTCAGTTCCAGACAAAATTCAGGGCCTTCAGGAGCATCGTGTAGCAAGTGTGGAGGACGCCACCCAAGTGATCAGTGTCGAGTCGTGTTTGGTAGTTGCAATATCTGCCAGCAGCCGGGTCACTTTGCTAGAGTCTGTCCTCAGCGAGGATCCGATAGAGCTCAGAGCGGCAGTTCTTCTCGACCGCCAGCACAGCCCGAGAGATCAGCTTCTGCAGTCCATTCTTTTCAGCCCCAGCAGCAATCTCGTCAGGGAGGTAATCAGAATCAGAACCAACCTCCTCGACAGCAGGCAAGGGTGTTTGCCCTGACAGAGGATCAGGCCAATGCAGCTCCGAATGATGTGATAGCAGATAACTGTTCGATCTTTTGTTATCCTGCGTTTGTTTAGATTGATACGGGTGCTTCTCACTGTTTTATTTCTGAAAGATTTGTCGTGATGCATGATTTATTTGCTGAGCCATTATCTGATGTTGTTTCGATTACTTCACCTTTGGGTGGAGGAATTATTTTTGTGAGAATGGTCTATAACTGTGTGTTAGAATCCGAGGGGAATTTGATTGAGATTGACTGCATTGTACTTGGATTATCTGACTTTGACTGTATTGTCGGGATTGATGCTCTGACCAAGTATAGGGCGACAGTAGATTGCTTTCAGAAAGTGGTTTGTTTCAGACCTGAGATGGCAGATGATTGGAAGTTTTTTGGTAAGGGTTCTCGATCCAGGATTCCTTTGATTTCTGCGTTGTCCATGTCTCGTTTGCTTCAGAGAGGAGCAGAAGGATTCCTGATTTATGCAGTAGATGTGCAGAGGTCTAGTCCTGAGTTGACTAAGATACCGGTGGTTAGCGAGTTTCCGGATGTGTTTCCAGATAAGATTCCTGGTTTGCCGCCGATTCGAGAGATTGAATTCAACATCGAACTTGCACCAGGTACTCAGCCCATTTCAAAAGCACCTTATCGGATGGCTCCGTTAGAATTGAAGGAGTTGAAGGAGCAGTTAGAAGATTTGATTGCCAAGGGATACATCCGACCTAGCATATCGCCTTGGGGTGCTCCAGTGCTCTTTGTCAGGAAGAAAGACAGTTCTATGCGACTCTGCATCAACTATCGCAAGTTGAATCAAGAGACGGTCAAGAACAAGAATCCTCTACCTAGGATCGACGATCTTTTTGATCAACTGCAGGGTTCTTCACTGTATTCAAAGATAGATCTGAGATCAGGGTATCATCAGCTGAGAGTTCGCGACGAGGATGTGCCTAAGACAACTTTCAGAACCAGATATGGGCATTTTGAGTTCGTAGTCATGCCGTTTGGTTTGACAAATGCTCCAGCAGTTTTCATGGATCTGATGAATCGTATCTTTCAGCGGTATTTGGATGAGTTCTTCATTATCTTCATTGACGATATTCTGATCTATTCGAAGAACCGTTCAGATCATGCAGAGCATTTGAGGATTGTACTGCAGGTTTTGCGAGCCGAACAGTTGTATGCTAAGCTATCGAAGTGCGAGTTCTAGTTGGACCGAGTGGTTTTCTTAGGCTACATTGTATCAGGATATGGAATTTCTATCGACCCCAGTAAGATCAAGGTAGTTATGAATTGGCCGAGACCGACATCAGTGCCAGAAATCCGAAGCTTCATGGGTTTGGCAGGGTATTATCGCCGATTTATCGAGGGTTTCTCTTCCATTGCAAAGCCGATTACCCAGTTGACCCAGAAGAATGCACCGTTTGTTTGGTCCAAGGAGTGCGAGGCCAGTTTTATTGATTTGAAGAAGAGATTGACCAGCGTTCCGATCTTGTCTATTCCATCAGGTACGGGAGGTTATTCCGTTTACTGTGATGCTTCTCACCATGGTCTTGGATGCATTCTTATGCAGAGGAAGCATGTCATAGCTTATGCTTCGAGGCAGCTGAAGCATCACGAGACTCTGTTGGATAACTGGCGTTCAGATCAATCACGATTGATACCCGGTGCAGCGGAAGTTTAAAAATTTTATCATGGAACGATTCCATGGTGTGGGTATCAACCATTCAACGATTAAATTATTGTGTGTGTAAAATTCAAATAACAATTAATTAAATTTTACCTCCAATCTCGAAGCGAGATTAATGGACACCACACAGATTTCTCTGCGCTTCTTGTATCTCCCAGGAACTGATGAACTCCTTCAATCAGGTCCACGAATGGGGTTTAAATCCCTCTGACAGATTGCACTAGAAAATCTGTCAGAAGTTTTCTGCGAAGAGATTAAACGAATCTGATTCGTTATTCCTGACTGCAATTAAAAATCACAGACCGGAAATTCTCTGACAGAGCAAGGAGGGGGCGGCCGAATTGTGAGAGAGAGAGGAGGCTAGGGTTTCGAATTCTGTCTCTCAAAATAATGACCTGTTGTGTCTAATTTCTGTACTGCAATAACTTATTTATAATGCAGGCCACTAACAGCTTAGGGCCCATTAGTCATAAGTTAAGGCCCGACAAGCAAAGCCCGCACGTTCAGAAATTAATATAAAATTCATCGTGACTCCGATTGATGAACCGATTTCACCAATGTGCACAGAAACCATTTCTGCACATTTTAAAGTCAAAATAAATTTTCCTGAATCCGAATTCAGTGGTTTCCAAAAATGTCCATCCCTATGTCATTTTAGGAAATCCTACTCCCTTACTCTTATTTAAGAAGTCCAACTCCTTAGTTCATTAAATTTAACTCTTTAAATTTAACTATCTCAACGGGGATTAAAACTCCATTACACTGTGTGACCCTCAATGGTTCAGGGATACAGCTAGCCGTGGGCTCACAACTCCTTGTGACTCGGAACAACACTTTTCGACTTGCCCAACGAATCATGGTAAAGCGCCTAGCAACATCGCCCCATGATTCCCTAGGTATCACTGATAGTGCCTACAAGAACCAGTAGATTTTGGTTAGCGTACAGTACGGTCCCTTCATCCATATATCCCGATCGAATCAACAACCATTGGTATATCGAGAGTCGCTCAAGATTCGATAACTATGCAATACATCTTGAAGATCAAATTAGTGACATCGCATGTGCTACTAAGAAACCATTTCTTAAATCACATCAAGTACTCTGGCCAGAGATTTGTCACACTAATATCTCCTCAGATCGCATAGGATATCCACACTCGCAAGTATGTGGTGAATCCTTGACAACAATGCATTGACTCCTATATGTGTCGTAACTGTACCCAATCTCGACACCTGATGACCCCCATAGAGTCGGTAAACGAGTCAAAGCACAGCACTAGCATATAGAGTCTCCATGATGTTTCAAGTCGTAAGGACTAATGGTGTACAACCAAAACCGCGGACTTTATCCACTCGATAAGTGATAACCACTTGGAAAGTCCGGATAGGGTAGTTCGATTATTCATCCTATGAATATCCATTTGCATGCTTCGAACATCTCCATGTTCCCTACCAATGAAACGTGGTACTCCGCATCGCAAATGCTAGTCTCAAACTCGAGCGATCCTTATCCTTATTATCGGACGGCTCAATCGACTAGGAACGGTTTTAGAATATACAGTGACTATAAGATGTATTTCATGATAGACATCCCCATGTTCTACCACATCTTACATACACTATAGTATATTCAAGGTCTTTATCAAAACAACAATAGTATATCACAATATAACAATATGAAGTAATATAAAGTCATTGCCATTAATAAAAGTGTAAATAATATTAAACAAAAGATTGTTTATACAAAGAGTCATCAAAGCCCATAGCCACACAGTTGGCTCACTGGGCACCCACTCTTACAATCTCCCACTTGCCCTATAGCCAACTAGTCATACTACGTAGACCCATTGCTTCGCGATGTTTGTCAAACAATGGTCCTGGCAAAGGCTTAGTAAGCGGATCAGCGATATTGTCTGCAGAGGCCACTCGTTCGACAATGATGTCTCCTCTTTCCACAATCTCCCGGATTATGTGGTATTTCCTCAGTACGTGTTTGGATCTTTGATGAGACCTTGGTTCCTTTGCTTGAGCAACGGCACCTGTGTTGTCACAGTACACCGGGACTGGACCAACAAATTCAGGAATAACGCCCAACTCTTGGACGAACTTCCTCATCCAAACGGCCTCTTTAGCAGCAGCTGATGCTGCAATGTATTCAGCCTCAGTGGTGGAATCCGCTGTGGTGTCCTGCTTGGAACTCTTCCAAGAGACAGCACCGCCATTGAGCATGAACACAAATCCAGAGGTTGACTTCGAGTCATCCACATCACTTTGGAAGCTAGAGTCGGTATAGCCTTCCAATTTGAGATCTCGTCCTCCATACACCATGAACATATTCTTTGTCCTTCGTAAGTACTTAAGAATGTCCTTCACGGCTTTCCAATGCATTTGACCAGGATTAGACTGATATCTGCTCGTGACACTCAGAGCAAATGCTACATCCGGTCTGGTAGATATCATCCCATACATGATACTACCTATAGCTGACGCATATGGTACATGTGTCATATTCTCTATCTCTGCATCAGTCTTGGGACACATAGACTTGGATAGAGAAACTCCATGACACATGGGTAGATGTCCTCTTTTGGACCCATCCATTGAAAACCGTTTCAATATGGTATCGATGTAGGTTGATTGAGTGAGTCCTAAAATTCTCTTAGACCTATCTCTATAGATCTGTATCCCAAGAATGTAGGATGCCTCTCCCAAATCCTTCATCGAAAATCTACCTGATAACCATATCTTTGTTGACTGCAACATCCCTACATCATTCCCAATGAGTAGGATGTCATCAACATAAAGTACTAAGAATGTCACCGCATCCTTAACTACTTTCTTGTACACGCAAGGTTCCTCCGGGTTCTTGATGAAACCAAAATCTTTTATTGTTTCATCAAATTTCTGGTTCCAACTTCTTGATGCTTGTTTTAGACCATAAATTGATCTCTGAAGCTTGCATACCTTATGCTCGCTTCCCATGGATGTGTACCCCTCAGGCTGCTTCATATAGATTTCTTCCTTAATGTCTCCATTAAGAAAAGCAGTCTTCACATCCATTTGCCATATCTCATAGTCATACCATGCAGCTATGGCAATCAGGATTCTTATGGACTTGAACATTGCAACTGGTGAAAAGGTTTCATCATAGTCAACTCCTTGCCTTTGAGTATAACCTTTCGCCACCAATCGCGCCTTGTAGGTCAATACCTTACCATCAGGCCCAAGCTTTCTCTTGTAGATCCATTTACACCCTATTGGAACAATTCCATCGGGAGGATCTACTAAAGACCAAACTTGGTTTGTATGCATCGAATCCAATTCTGACTGCATAGCTTCAAGCCATAAATTCGAATCCGCATCAGAAATTGCTTCCTTGAAGTTTCTTGGATCACATCCAATGTCGGGTTCATCTTGATCCCCTTCAAGAAGAAGACCATATCGAACTGGAGGTCTAGAAGTCCTTTCGGATCTTCTAGGTGCAGGCGTGTCCAGCAATGGTTCCTGAGGTGTAGGATCGTTATTTTGTATTTCGGGTTCTTCTCGAACTTCTTCGAGTTCCATCATCTCGCCTTTCTTATCCAATAAGAACTCCTTCTCCAAGAAGGTGGCATTCCTAGAAACAAACACCTTTGTTTCAGCAGGATAATAGAAATAATATCCGATTGAATTCTTCGGATACCCTACAAAATAACATAAGCTGGATCGACTATCCAACTTATCTCCCACTGTCTGCTTCACGTAAGCAGGACATCCCCAAATCCTCAAGTACGAATACTTAGGAGCTTTGCCATTCCATAACTCGTATGGTGTTTTGTCCACTGCTTTAGTGTGGACGTTGTTCAACAACAATACCGCTGTTTCAAGCGCATAGCCCCAAAACGAAGGTGGAAGCTCAGTGAAGCTCATCATAGATTGAACCATGTCCAACAAAGTTCGATTACGACGTTCCGATACACCATTAAGCTGTGGTGTCATAGGAGGAGTCCACTGAGAGAGAATCTCATTCTCTTTCAGATAGTCCAAAAACTCGGTACTCAAGTATTCTCCACCTCGATCCGATCGAAGTGCTTTAATACTTTTACCTAGCTTGTTTTCTACTTCAGCCCTGAATTCTTTGAACTTTTCAAATGCTTCAGACTTATATTTCATTAAATATAAATACCCATACCTTGAATAATCATCAGTAAAGGTAATGAAGTAGGTGTGGCCATGTTGAGTCCCTACTCTAAATGGACCACAAACATCTGTATGGATCAAATCCAACAGATTCTGACTACGCTCAGGTTTCCCCTTAAAAGGAGATTTAGTCATTTTTCCTTTTAGGCAGGATTCACAAGTAGGTAGAGAATTAATATCAGACATATCAAACATGCCCTCTCCCACTAGCTTGTTCATCCTCCTTGAGGAAATATGACCTAGCCTAGCATGCCAAAGGTTTGCCGGGTTTTGACTATCGATTTTCCTTTTGTTTGTTGTCGCCGGTTTATCAACATAATTCACTGGAACGTCTTTTAGTTTTAAGTTGTATAGATCGTTTTCAAGTTGTCCATTTCCAATTAAACATTCATTCTTGTAAATATTGCAAATCCCATTCACAAAATTGCAAGAATAACCATCTCTATCAAGCATAGAAATAGAAATAATGTTTTTAATTAAATCTGGCACAAATAAAACATCTCTTAACAATAATTTAAAACCGTTCTGCAAAGTCAAACAAACATCTCCAATGGCCGTAGCTTCAACTCTGGAACCATTCCCGAGCCTCAGCTGGGTCTCACCCATTCTAAGCCTGCGACTTCTTGTCATCACCTGCAAATCATTGCAAATGTGAGATCCACATCCGGTATCCAATACCCAAGAAGTTGTATTAAGTGACATGTTTATTTCAATATAGAACATACCCTTTGCAGTTCCCAACTGCTCAAGATATTCCTTGCAGTTGCGCTTCCAATGACCCGGCTTCTTGCAGTAATGGCAAACATCCTTGGATTTTCCATTGTTTGAAGCCTTTGTCTTTTGCTTCTTCTCGGGCTCGACTTTCTTGGGTGGGGTAGAACGTTTCTTGCCCTTCATACTTGGCCCCTTCTTCGCAGAAGATGAGGAGCCCACCAAGAAAGCTGGCTTATCCTTCTTAAGTGTGGATTCATATGTAACGAGCATATTGACCATCTCTTCAAGGGTGGCCTCTATCTTGTTCATATTAAAATTTATCACAAATCCATCAAATGAAGAAGGAAGAGACAGAAGCAATAAATCCACATTGAGTTCATGCTCCAACACCAAATCTAGGGTCGCCAAC
The DNA here is from genome assembly GCF_033568475.1 of Henckelia pumila. Lineage (NCBI taxonomy): Eukaryota > Viridiplantae > Streptophyta > Magnoliopsida > Lamiales > Gesneriaceae > Henckelia > Henckelia pumila. The sequence goes on along the minus strand of NC_133123.1, from coordinate 99,374,237 downwards.
TTCTGTATGAGCCAAATCACTCGTACCCCATGATCACGGACCGAAGTCCCTTCATGCATGCGGCACGTCATCAACTCCTTAACAGTAGCGAACCTTTCAGCCCTCGACTGAGCCCCAAAAAGTTCCTTGAGTTGCGCATGAATGTCAGCAGCATTCACCGTGTCCTCAAATCGCCTCTGGAGTTCATCAGACATCGAGGCTTGCATATAGCATTTGGTCTTGATGTCATGGTCACACCATGCATCAAGTTTGGCCAATTCCTCCGGACTTATGTCAGCTGGTGCTTCCTTCGGAGGTGCTTTCTCTAACACGTAGAGCATTTTCTCCGAAGTTAAGACAATCTTCAACTTCCGGAACCATTCCGTATAGTTGGCGCCAGTCAACTTGTTTTGTTCGAGGATCGAGAATAATGGATTTCGCGAATTCATTGTATGAAATACTGAAAAGAAAAACAGACATATATCAATGATTGTTTAACAATTTACTAAGACATAAAATAGGCGAATTTAATTTTATGAATCTCACTCCCACTATTTTAACGATTTCACCACCCTCTAGTGAAAACGGGAAACTTTTTCCTTAGTGAGAACATGGAGTCCAATTGACAAACTTATGGTCCCGAATAATATCAGCCAACCATAATTCTCAAAAGGTAGAGCCCAATTGCTTCCAAAGCAACCCCCATGTGTTTACCTCATGTCCAATAAGGGCCCAATAATATGACGCCGTTTAAAGTGACATGTCAAGATGACCCATCAATATTAAGTTGTGATGGACGGTCGCCATGTGGATCCCCCAATAATATGAGCCGATCCCATGGGAGTTCCACCCAACTTACAACATTTGTCGATCCAATGTACAGCTTTCCGACGGACGGGCCCCCCCAATAATATGAGCCGGACCGTATCCGCGGGTAGCATCACATACATTGACCGTTGATGGAAGGTGGGAACATTTAAACAAATTTAAATTTCCTTTATTTATCTTGATATAAATTTTAAATCATATTTAAAATGAGGGATTTTTAATTATAAAAATATTTGTCTCATCATATTCATTTTATTGCATGCTTGCCGGATTCACGCAATTTATGTCTAAACATGCATACAATCATAATATCAAATATTATATAGGATGATCGATTCCATTTCTAATTGACCCGTGGTTGCCAATCACGGGTCTTAGTCCAATCCTAGGTAATATGCAGTATGCAATGCAATCCTATTACATGTGCTTCCAATTTACATTTCTTCAGTCTTTATTGTCTGCTGGGCCCACCGTCTTCAAATCTTGATCTCCCACTAAATCTAATGCATTTACAATAAATAACAATGACAAGTAGGGGATACATTTTTAGGGGTGGGAACGGGCTATAAACCAAGCCCATTTTTATTACATATGACATTCATATCGGGCCATAAACCAGGCCCATTAATAAAACCAACAATAAAAACAAAATGTAAATTCCTAACATACACCTACTGTTGGAAAACTGGCGGTCAGATCAATCACGATTGATACCCGGTGCAGCGGAAGTTAAAAATTTTTATCATGGAACAATTCCATGGTGTGGGTATCAACCATTCAACGATTAAATTATTGTGTGTGTAAAATTCAAATAACAATTAATTAAATTTTACCTTCAATCTCGCAACGAGATTACTGGACACCAACAGATTTTATCTGCTCTTGTTGTCTCTCCCTGGAACCGATGAACTCCTTCAATCAGGTCCACGAACAGAGGTTTAATCCCTCTGATAGATTGCACTAGAAAATCTATCAGAAGTTTTTCTGCGAAGAGAATAAACGAATCTGATTCGTTATTCCTTACTGCGATTCAAAATCACAGACCGGAAAATCTCGGGCAGAGTATGGGGAGGGTTCGACCGAAACAATCTTTGAGAGGAACTAGGGTTTTCGATTTTTGCTCTCAAAAATTATGACCTATTGTGTCTAATTTCTGTACTGCAATAACTTATTTATAATGCAGGCCACTAACACCTTAGGGCCCATTAGTCATAAGTTGAGGCCCGACAAGCAAAGCCCGCATGTTCAGAAATTAATATAAAATTCATCGTGACTCCGATTGATAAACCGATTTTACCAATGTGCACAGAAACCATTTCTGCACATTTTAAAGTCAAGATAAATTTTCCTGAATCCGAATTCAGTGGTTTCCAAAAATGTACATCCCTATGTCATTTTAGGAAATCCTACTCCCTTACTCTTATTTAAGAAGTCCAACTTCTTTATTCATTAAATTTAACTCTTTAAATTTAACTATCTCAACGGGGATTAAAACTCCATTACACTGTGTGACCCTCAATGGTTCAGGGATACAGCTAGCCGTGGGCTCACAACTCCTTGTGACTCGGAACAACACTTTCCGACTTGCCCAACGAATCATGGTAAAGCGCCTAGCAACATCGCCCCATGATTCCCTAGGTATCACTGATAGTGCCTACAAGAACCAGTAGATTTTGGTTAGCGTACAGTACGGTCCCTTCATCCATATATCCCGATCGAATCAACAACCATTGGTATATCGAGAGTCGCTCAATATTCGATAACTATGCAATACATCTTGAAGATCAAATTAGTGAAATCGCATGTGCTACTAAGAAACCATTTCTTAAATCACATCAAGTACTCTGGCCAGAGATTTGTCACACTAATATCTCCTCAGATCGCATAGGATATCCACACTCGTAAGTATGTGGTGAATCCTTGACAACAATGCATTGACTCCTATATGTGTCGTAACTGTACCCAATCTCGACACCTGATGACCCCCATAGAGTCGGTAAACGAGTCAAAGCACAGCACTAGCATATAGAGTCTCCATGATGTTTCAAGTCGTAAGGACTAATGGTGTACAACCAAAACCGCGGACTTTATCCACTCGATAAGTGATAACCACTTGGAAAGTCCAGATAGGGTAGTTCGATTATTCATCCTATGAATATCCATTTGCATGCTTCGAACATCTCCATGTTCCCTACCAATGAAACGTGGTACTCCGCATCGCAAATGCTAGTCTCAAACTCGAGCGATCCTTATCCTTATTTTCGGACGGCTCAATCGACTAGGAACGGTTTTTAGAATATACAGTGACTATAAGATGTATTTCATGATAGACATCTCCATGTTCTACCACATCTTACATACACTATAGTATATTCAAGGTCTTTATCAAAACAACAATAGTATATCACAATGAAGTAATATAAAGTCATTGCCATAAAAGTGTAAATAATATTAAACAAAAGATTGTTTATACAAAGAGTCATCAAAGCCCATAGCCACACAGTTGGCTCACTGGGCACCCACTCTTACAATCTCCCACTTGCCCTATAGCCAACTAGTCATACTACGTAGACCCATTGCTTCGCGATGTTTGTCAAACAATGGTCCTGGCAAGGGCTTAGTAAGCGGATCAGCGATATTGTCTGCAGAGGCCACTCGTTCGACAATGATGTCTCCTCTTTCCACAATCTCCCGGATTATGTGGTATTTCCTCAGTACGTGTTTGGATCTTTGATGAGACCTTGGTTCCTTTGCTTGAGCAACGGCACCCGTGTTGTCACAGTACACCGGGACTGGACCAACAAATTCAGGAATGACGCCCAACTCTTGGACGAACTTCCTCATCCAAACGGCCTCTTTAGCAGCAGCTGATGCTGCAATGTATTCAGCCTCAGTAGTGGAATCCGCTGTGGTGTCCTGCTTGGAACTCTTCCAAGAGACAGCACCGCCATTGAGCATGAACACAAATCCAGAGGTTGACTTCGAGTCATCCACATCACTTTGGAAGCTAGAGTCGGTATAGCCTTCCAATTTGAGTTCTCGTCCTCCATAAACCATGAACATATTCTTAGTCTTTCGCAAGTACTTAAGAATGTCCTTCACGGCTTTCCAATGCATTTGACCAGGATTAGACTGATATCTGCTCGTGACACTCAGAGCAAATGCTACATCCGGTCTGGTAGATATCATCCCATACATGATACTACCTATAGCTGACGCATATGGTACATGTGTCATATTCTCTATCTCTTCATCAGTCTTGGGACACATAGACTTGGATAGAGAAACTCCATGACACATGGGTAGATGTCCTCTTTTGGACCCATCCATTGAAAACCGTTTCAATATGGTATCGATGTAGGTTGATTGAGTGAGTCCTATCATTCTCTTAGACCTATCTCTATAGATCTGTATCCCAAGAATGTAGGATGCCTCTCCCAAATCCTTCATCGAAAATCTACCTGATAACCATATCTTTGTTGACTGCAACATCCCTACATCATTCCCAATGAGTAGGATGTCATCAACATAAAGTACTAAGAATGTCACCGCATCCTTAACTACTTTCTTGTACACGCAAGGTTCCTCCGGGTTCTTGATGAAACCAAAATCTTTTATTGTTTCATCAAATTTCTGGTTCCAACTTCTTGATGCTTGTTTTAGACCATAAATTGATCTCTGAAGCTTGCATACCTTATGCTCGCTTCCCATGGATGTGTACCCCTCAGGCTGCTTCATATAGATTTCCTCCTTAATGTCTCCATTAAGAAAAGCAGTCTTCACATCCATTTGCCATATCTCATAGTCATACCATGCAGCTATGGCAATTAGGATTCTTATGGACTTGAACATTGCAACTGGTGAAAAGGTTTCGTCATAGTCAACTCCTTGCCTTTGAGTATAACCTTTAGCCACCAATCGCGCCTTGTAGGTCAATACCTTACCATCAGGCCCAAGCTTTCTTTTGTAGATCCATTTACACCCTATCGGAACAATTCCATCGGGAGGATCTACTAAAGACCAAACTTGGTTTGTATGCATCGAATCCAATTCTGACTGCATAGCTTCAAGCCATAAATTCGAATCCGCATCAGAAATTGCTTCCTTGAAGTGTCTTGGATCACATCCAATGTCGGGTTCATCTTGATCCCCTTCAAGAAGAAGACCATATCGAACTGGAGGTCTAGAAGTCCTTTCGGATCTTCTAGGTGCAGGCGTGTCCAGCAATGGTTCCTGAGGTGTAGGATCGTTATTTTGTATTTCGGGTTCTTCTCGAACTTCTTCGAGTTCCATCATCTCGCCTTTCTTATCCAATAAGAATTCCTTCTCCAAGAAGGTGGCATTCCTAGAAACAAACACCTTTGTTTCAGCAGGATAATAGAAATAATATCCGATTGAATTCTTCGGATACCCTACAAAATAACATAAGCTGGATCGACTATCCAACTTATCTCCCACTGTCCGCTTCACGTAAGCAGGACATCCCCAAATCCTCAAGTACGAATACTTAGGAGCTTTGCCATTCCATAACTCGTATGGTGTTTTGTCCACTGCTTTAGTGTGGACGTTGTTCAACAACAATACCGCCGTTTCAAGCGCATAGCCCCAAAACGAAGGTGGAAGCTCAGTGAAGCTCATCATAGATCGAACCATGTCCAACAAAGTTCGATTACGACGCTCCGATACACCATTAAGCTGTGGTGTCATAGGAGGAGTCCACTGAGAGAGAATCCCATTCTCTTTCAGATAGTCCAAAAACTCGGTACTCAAGTATTCTCCACCTCGATCCGATCGAAGTGCTTTAATATTTTTACCTAGCTTGTTTTCTACTTCAGCCCTGAATTCTTTGAACTTTTCAAATGCTTCAGACTTATATTTCATTAAATATAAATACCCATACCTTGAATAATCATCAGTAAAGGTAATGAAGTAGGTGTGGCCATGTTGAGTCCCTACTCTAAATGGATCACAAACATCTGTATGGATCAAATCCAACAGATTCTGACTACGCTCAGGTTTCCCCTTAAAAGGAGATTTAGTCATTTTTCCTTTTAGGCAGGATTCACAAGTAGGTAGAGAATTAATATCAGACATATCAAACATGCCCTCTCCCACTAGCTTGTTCATCCTCCTTGAGGAAATATGACCTAGCCTAGCATGCCAAAGGTTTGCCGGGTTTTGACTATCGATTTTCCTTTTGTTTGTTGTCGCCGGTTTATCAACATAATTCATTGGAACGTCTTTTAGTTTTAAGTTGTATAGATCGTTTTCAAGTTGTCCATTTCCAATTAAACATTCATTCTTGTAAATATTGCAAATCCCATTCACAAAATTGCAAGAATAACCATCTCTATCAAGCATAGAAATAGAAATAATGTTTTTAATTAAATCTGGCACAAATAAAACATCTCTTAACAATAATTTAAAACCGTTCTGCAAAGTCAAACAAACATCTCCAATGGCCGTAGCTTCAACTCTGGAACCATTCCCGAGCCTCAGCTGGGTCTCACCCATTCTAAGCCTGCGACTTCTTGTCATCACCTGCAAATCATTGCAAATGTGAGATCCACATCCGGTATCCAATACCCAAGAAGTTGTATTAAGTGACATGTTTATTTCAATATAGAACATACCCTTTGCAGTTCCCAACTGCTCAAGATATTCCTTGCAGTTGCGCTTCCAATGACCCGGCTTCTTGCAGTAATGGCAAACATCCTTGGATTTTCCATTGTTTGAAGCCTTTGTCTTTTGCTTCTTCTCTCGGCTCGACTTTCTTGGGTGGGGTAGAACGTTTCTTGCCCTTCATACTTGGCCCTTCTTAGCAGAAGATGAGGAGCCCACCAAGAAAGCTGGCTTATCCTTATTAAGTGTGGATTCATATGTAACGAGCATATTGACCATCTCTTCAAGGGTGGCCTCTATCTTGTTCATATTAAAATTTATCACAAATCCATCAAATGAAGAAGGAAGAGACAGAAGCAATAAATCCACATTGAGTTCATGCTCCAACACCAAATCTAGGGTCGCCAACTTCTGTATGAGCCAAATCACTCGTACCCCATGATCACGGACCGAAGTCCCTTCACGCATGCGGCACGTCATCAACTCCTTAACAGTAGCGAACCTTTCAGCCCTCGACTGAGCCCCAAAAAGTTCCTTGAGTTGCGTATGAATGTCAGCAGCATTCACCGTGTCCTCAAATCGCCTCTGGAGTTCATCAGACATCGAGGCTTGCATATAGCATTTGGTCTTGATGTCATGGTCACACCATGCATCAAGTTTGGCCAATTCCTCCGGACTTATGTCAGCTGGTGCTTCCTTCGGAGGTGCTTTCTCTAACACGTAGAGCATTTTCTCCGAAGTTAAGACAATCTTCAACTTCCGGAACCATTCCGTATAGTTGGCGCCAGTCAACTTGTTTTGTTCGAGGATCGAGAATAATGGATTTCGCGAATTCATTGTATGAAATACTGAAAAGAAAAACAGACATATATCAATGATTGTTTAACAATTTACTAAGACATAAAATAGGCGAATTTAATTTTATGAATCTCACTCCCACTATTTTAACGATTTCACCACCCTCTAGTGAAAACGGGAAACTTTTTCCTCAGTGAGAACATGGAGTCCAATTGACAAACTTATGGTCCCGAATAATATCAGCCAACCATAATTCTCAAAAGGTAGAGCCCAATTGCTTCCAAAGCAACCCCCATGTATTTACCTCATGTCCAATAAGGGCCCAATAATATGACGCCGTTTAAAGTGACATGTCAAGATGACCCATCAATATTAAGTTGTGATGGACGGTCGCCATGTGGATCCCCCAATAATATGAGCCGATCCCATGGGAGTTCCACCCAACTTACAACATTTGTCGATCCAATGTACAGCTTTCCGACGGACGGGCCCCCCCAATAATATGAGCCGGACCGTATCCGCGGGTAGCATCACATACATTGACCGTTGATGGAAGGTGGGAACATTTAAACAAATTTAAATTTCCTTTATTTATCATGATATAAATTTTAAATCATATTTAAAATGAGGGATTTTTAATTATAAAAATATTTGTCTCATCATATTCATTTTATTGCATGCTTGCCGGATTCACGCAATTTATGTCTAAACATGCATACAATCATAATATCAAATATTATATAGGATGATCGATTCCATTTCTAATTGACCCGTGGTTGCCAATCACGGGTCTTAGTCCAATCCTAGGTAATATGCAGTATGCAATGCAATCCTATTACATGTGCTTCCAATTTACATTTCTTCAGTCTTTATTGTCTCCTGGGCCCACCGTCTTCAAATCTTGATCTCCCACTAAATCTTATGTATTTACAATAAATAACAATGACAAGTAGGGGATACATTTTTAGGGGTGGGAACGGGCTATAAACCAAGCCCACTTTTATTACATATGACATTCATATCGGGCCATAAACCAGGCCCATTAATAAAACCAACAACAATAAAAACAAAATGTAAATTCCTAACATACACCTACAAAATTGGTCATGGCAATCGATCATCCTTATCCAATAACATTTAATTCAAAATTAATTTATTGGATAACATGCAGTGGCAATTCAAATTTAAACAAGATAAAATCATATTTTATATATAAAATCTCATTTCACATATAAAATCATATTTTATCTCTATATCAAATAAAATCATATTTTATCTATAAAATCCAATTTTACAAATAAAATCATATTTTACTTAATATATCATAAGATCATATCTTATCATCAATTGTACCAAAAATAATTGATTTCAAAATTCAATTTAAGGATAAAATATTAAAATTTTCCAAAAATTCAAATTTATCCAAAAATCAATTTTAAATTTTACGGACTCGAACAATTCGATCCGAAATCTCGTGAACCAATCAAAAACAATTTTTGACCGGACCAAAAATAAAATTTCAACACATTAAAATTAATTTTTAAATCAAAATAAAATTTTTCCCGCGGGCCGCCCGGGACACTCCCGGGCCGGCCCGCACCCGGGGCGCGGGCCGGGGGCAGCCCGGCTGCCCCCTTAGGGCAGCAACAATTGCTGCCCTGGCGGCGCCGTGCGCCGTCCTGGGCGGCGCCGAACGCCGCCCCTGGGCAGCGCCGAGCGCTGCCCTGCGCAGCGCCCAGCGCTGCGCTGGGCAGCGCCGTGCGCCGCCCTGGGCGGCGACGGTCGCGGTCCTGGGCGGCGCCGTGCGCCGCCCGGGGCAGCAACAATTGCTGCCCCACCGGGCAGCGATCCAATCGCTGCTCGGGTTTTGCCCCGGAAAAAAAAATTTTTTATTTAAAAATATTTATTTTGTTTTCCAAAAACCGAGATTCAAAAATTTTGTACAATCGATTAATTTAATCGTTTGATCTGAGCAACCTGGCTCTGATACCACTGTTGGAAAACTGGCGGTCAGATCAATCACGATTGATACCCGGTGCAGCGGAAGTTAAAAATTTTTATCATGGAACAATTCCATGGTGTGGGTATCAACCATTCAACGATTAAATTATTGTGTGTGTAAAATTCAAATAACAATTAATTAAATTTTACCTTCAATCTCGCAACGAGATTACTGGACACCAACAGATTTTATCTGCTCTTGTTGTCTCTCCCTGGAACCGATGAACTCCTTCAATCAGGTCCACGAACAGAGGTTTAATCCCTCTGATAGATTGCACTAGAAAATCTATCAGAAGTTTTTCTGCGAAGAGAATAAACGAATCTGATTCGTTATTCCTTACTGCGATTCAAAATCACAGACCGGAAAATCTCGGGCAGAGTATGGGGAGGGTTCGGCCGAAACAATCTTTGAGAGGAACTAGGGTTTTCGATTTTTGCTCTCAAAAATTATGACCTGTTGTGTCTAATTTCTGTACTGCAATAACTTATTTATAATGCAGGCCACTAACACCTTAGGGCCCATTAGTCATAAGTTGAGGCCCGACAAGCAAAGCCCGCATGTTCAGAAATTAATATAAAATTCATCGTGACTCCGATTGATAAACCGATTTTACCAATGTGCACAGAAACCATTTCTGCACATTTTAAAGTCAAGATAAATTTTCCTGAATCCGAATTCAGTGGTTTCCAAAAATGTACATCCCTATGTCATTTTAGGAAATCCTACTCCCTTACTCTTATTTAAGAAGTCCAACTTCTTTATTCATTAAATTTAACTCTTTAAATTTAACTATCTCAACGGGGATTAAAACTCCATTACACTGTGTGACCCTCAATGGTTCAGGGATACAGCTAGCCGTGGGCTCACAACTCCTTGTGACTCGGAACAACACTTTCCGACTTGCCCAACGAATCATGGTAAAGCGCCTAGCAACATCGCCCCATGATTCCCTAGGTATCACTGATAGTGCCTACAAGAACCAGTAGATTTTGGTTAGCGTACAGTACGGTCCCTTCATCCATATATCCCGATCGAATCAACAACCATTGGTATATCGAGAGTCGCTCAATATTCGATAACTATGCAATACATCTTGAAGATCAAATTAGTGACATCGCATGTGCTACTAAGAAACCATTTCTTAAATCACATCAAGTACTCTGGCCAGAGATTTGTCACACTAATATCTCCTCAGATCGCATAGGATATCCACACTCGTAAGTATGTGGTGAATCCTTGACAACAATGCATTGACTCCTATATGTGTCGTAACTGTACCCAATCTCGACACCTGATGACCCCCATAGAGTCGGTAAACGAGTCAAAGCACAGCACTAGAATATAGAGTCTCCATGATGTTTCAAGTCGTAAGGACTAATGGTGTACAACCAAAACCGCGGACTTTATCCACTCGATAAGTGATAACCACTTGGAAAGTCCAGATAGGGTAGTTCGATTATTCATCCTATGAATATCCATTTGCATGCTTCGAACATCTCCATGTTCCCTACCAATGAAACGTGGTACTCCGCATCGCAAATGCTAGTCTCAAACTCGAGCGATCCTTATCCTTATTTTCGGACGGCTCAATCGACTAGGAACGGTTTTTAGAATATACAGTGACTATAAGATGTATTTCATGATAGACATCTCCATGTTCTACCACATCTTACATACACTATAGTATATTCAAGGTCTTTATCAAAACAACAATAGTATATCACAATGAAGTAATATAAAGTCATTGCCATAAAAGTGTAAATAATATTAAACAAAAGATTGTTTATACAAAGAGTCATCAAAGCCCATAGCCACACAGTTGGCTCACTGGGCACCCACTCTTACACCTACAAAATTGGTCATGGCAATCGATCATCCTTATCCAATAACATTTAATTCAAAATTAATTTATTGGATAACATGCAGTGGCAATTCAAATTTAAACAAGATAAAATCATATTTTATATATAAAATCTCATTTCACATATAAAATCATATTTTATCTCTATATCAAATAAAATCATATTTTATCTATAAAATCCAATTTTACAAATAAAATCATATTTTACTCAATATATCATAAGATCATATCTTATCATCAATTGTACCAAAATAATTGATTTCAAAATTCAATTTACGGATAAAATATTAAAATTTTCCAAAAATTCAAATTTATCCAAAATCAATTTTAAAATTTACGGACTCGAACAATTCGATCCGAAATCTCGTGAACCAATCAAAAACAATTTTTGATCGGACCAAAAATAAAATTTTAACATATTAAAACTAATTTTTAATAAAAATAATAATTTTTCCCGCGGGCCGCCCGGGACACTCCCGGGCCGGCCCGCACCCGGGGCGCGGGCCGGGGGCAGCCCGGCTGCCCCCTTAGGGCAGCAACAATTGCTGCCCTGGCGGCGCCTGGCGCCGCCGCTGGGTGGCGCCGTGCGCCGCCCTGGGCGGCGACGGTCGCCGTCCTGGGCGGCGCCATGCGCCCCCTTTGGGCGGCGCCGTGCGCCGCCCGGGGCAGCAACAATTGCTGCCCCACCGGGCAGCGATCCAATCGCTGCCCGGGTTTTGCCCCGGAAAAAAAAATTTTTTTTTTTTATTTAAAAATATTTATTTTGTTTTCCAAAAACCGAGATTCAAAAATTTTGTACAATCGATTAATTTAATCGTTTGATCTGAGCAACCTGGCTCTGATACCACTGTTGGATAACTGGCGTTCAGATCAATCACGATTGATACCCGGTGCAGCGGAAGTTTAAAAATTTTATCATGGAACGATTCCATGGTGTGGGTATCAACCATTCAACGATTAAATTATTGTGTGTGTAAAATTCAAATAACAATTAATTAAATTTTACCTCCAATCTCGAAGCGAGATTAATGGACACCACACAGATTTCTCTGCGCTTCTTGTATCTCCCAGGAACTGATGAACTCCTTCAATCAGGTCCACGAATGGGGTTTAAATCCCTCTGACAGATTGCACTAGAAAATCTGTCAGAAGTTTTCTGCGAAGAGATTAAACGAATCTGATTCGTCATTCCTGACTGCAATTAAAAATCACAGACCGGAAATTCTCTGACAGAGCAAGGAGGGGGCGGCCGAATTGTGAGAGAGAGAGGAGGCTAGGGTTTCGAATTCTGTCTCTCAAAATAATGACCTGTTGTGTCTAATTTCTGTACTGCAATAACTTATTTATAATGCAGGCCACTAACAGCTTAGGGCCCATTAGTCATAAGTTAAGGCCCGACAAGCAAAGCCCGCACGTTCAGAAATTAATATAAAATTCATTGTGACTCCGATTGATGAACCGATTTCACCAATGTGCACAGAAACCATTTCTGCACATTTTAAAGTCAAAATAAATTTTCCTGAATCCGAATTCAGTGGTTTCCAAAAATGTCCATCCCTATGTCATTTTAGGAAATCCTACTCCCTTACTCTTATTTAAGAAGTCCAACTCCTTAGTTCATTAAATTTAACTCTTTAAATTTAACTATCTCAACGGGGATTAAAACTCCATTACACTGTGTGACCCTCAATGGTTCAGGGATACAGCTAGCCGTGGGCTCACAACTCCTTGTGACTCGGAACAACACTTTCCGACTTGCCCAACGAATCATGGTAAAGCGCCTAGCAACATCGCCCCATGATTCCCTAGGTATCACTGATAGTGCCTACAAGAACCAGTAGATTTTGGTTAGCGTACAGTACGGTCCCTTCATCCATATATCCCGATCGAATCAACAACCATTGGTATATCGAGAGTCGCTCAAGATTCGATAACTATGCAATACATCTTGAAGATCAAATTAGTGACATCGCATGTGCTACTAAGAAACCATTTCTTAAATCACATCAAGTACTCTGGCCAGAGATTTGTCACACTAATATCTCCTCAGATCGCATAGGATATCCACACTCGCAAGTATGTGGTGAATCCTTGACAACAATGCATTGACTCCTATATGTGTCGTAACTGTACCCAATCTCGACACCTGATGACCCCCATAGAGTCGGTAAACGAGTCAAAGCACAGCACTAGCATATAGAGTCTCCATGATGTTTCAAGTCGTAAGGACTAATGGTGTACAACCAAAACCGCGGACTTTATCCACTCGATAAGTGATAACCACTTGGAAAGTCCGGATAGGGTAGTTCGATTATTCATCCTATGAATATCCATTTGCATGCTTCGAACATCTCCATGTTCCCTACCAATGAAACGTGGTACTCCGCATCGCAAATGCTAGTCTCAAACTCGAGCGATCCTTATCCTTATTATCGGACGGCTCAATCGACTAGGAACGGTTTTAGAATATACAGTGACTATAAGATGTATTTCATGATAGACATCCCCATGTTCTACCACATCTTACATACACTATAGTATATTCAAGGTCTTTATCAAAACAACAATAGTATATCACAATATAACAATATGAAGTAATATAAAGTCATTGCCATTAATAAAAGTGTAAATAATATTAAACAAAAGATTGTTTATACAAAGAGTCATCAAAGCCCATAGCCACACAGTTGGCTCACTGGGCACCCACTCTTACAGACTCGTTATCCGATCCATGACCTTGAGCTTGCGGCGATTGTGTTTGCTTTGAAGACTTGGTGTCATTATCTTTATGGCGAGTCGTTTGAGATATTTTCTGACCATAAGAGCCTGAAATACTTATTTTCCCAGTCCGATCTTAACATGAGACAGAGGAGATGGATGGATTTGCTTAAGGACTTCGATTGTGAGATCAAGTATTATCCTGGAAAGTTGAATGCAGCTGCAGACGCTCTTAGTCAGAAGCTTTGTTCCTTATCTCTTTCTACGAGGGGTGTCTCTCAATTGATTGAAGACTGTTGTACTTCTGGTTTGGAGTTTGAGATCGATAGGAGATCCATCATAGTTTTCGCGATTCAGGCCGAGCCAGAGTTGTTTCAGTTGATCAGAGAGGCACAGAGATCCGATCCGAGCAGTCAGAGTTCGATAGAGAAGGTTCGATCAGGTCATCAGTCAGAATTTTAGGTCAGGGATGATATGCTATTCGTGAATAACCGTATTGTTGTGCTCGATGTTTTTGAGTTGAGACAGCGTATTATTCGAGAGGCGCATTGCAGTCGATTCAGTGTTCATCTAGGAGGCCGAAAGATGTATAACGACTTGAAGACTCAGTTCTGGTGGAAGCGGTTGAAAGGAGATGCCACGAGGTTTGTATCCCGTTGTCTGAATTGTCAACAGGTGAAGGCCAAGAGGAAGAAACCAGGTGGATTATTGCACAGTTTGCCAGTCCCGGAATGGAAGTGGGATCATATCTCTATGGATTTTGTCACGAAGCTACCGCGTTCAGTCAGAGGTTGTGATGCGATTTGGGTAGTGATTGACCGGTTGACGAAATCTACTTGTTTCATTCCATACCGTATGACATACCCTCACGATCAGATGGCCGAATTGCATGTCAGAGAGGTTGTGAGATTGCACGGCGTGCCGAAGTCGATAGTATCAGACAGAGATCCGAGGTTTACTTCTCACTTTTGGCACAGTCTACAGGGGGCATTGGGTACTCGTTTGCACTTGAGCACAGCGTATCACCCTAAGACCGACGGTCAGTCCGAGCGTACGATCCAGACTTTGGAGGATATGCTTCGCGCAGTAGTGCTTGATTTCGGCTCAGGTTGGCAGGAGTCTTTACCTGTAGTGGAGTTTTCATACAATAACAGCTTCCAAGCGAGTATTGGCATGGCGCCTTTTGAAGCTTTGTACGGAAAGAAGTGCAGGTCTCTGTTATTTTGGGATGAGATTTCAGAATCACCTGAGTTGGGTCCAGATATGATTCGCGACATGGCAGAGCAAGTGAAGTTGATTCGAATCAGGATGAAGATAGCCCAAGATCGACAGGCCAAGTATGCGAATATCAGGCGCAGACCACTATCTTTTGATCAGGGAGATCGTGTGTTTCCGAAGATTTCTCCGTTCCGAGGTACTGTCAGATTCGGGAAAAGAGGAAAGTTGTCTCCGAGATTCATTGGTTCGTATGAGATTCTAGAGAAGATAGGCGATCTTGACTATAGGATTGCTCTTCCTCCGTCTCTTTCAGGAATCCACGATGTGTTTCACGTTTCGATGTTGCGGAAATACCATCCGGATCCATCCCATGTTCTTCAGCCAGACGAGGCCGAACTCGATGAGACTCTGAGTTACTTCGAGCGAACGATTCAGATTCTCGATAGGAAAGAGAAGCAGCTCAGAAACAAGTCGATTCCGTTGGTGAAGATTAAGTGGAGTCATCACGGAGTTGAAGAAGCGACTTGGAAGACCGAATCTGATATGAGGCAACAATTTCCAGAATTGTTTGATTGAGGTGAGTTCTTTTTCAATATGGTTCTTTCTTTTTCAGTTTGTGATCTGTCAGATTTCGAGGACGAAATCGAATCTTAGAGGAGGAGAATTGTAAGGCCCCGAAATTACTTTTCGTGATTAACTGAATTGATTATTAATTATTTTGGAGATTTATTGAGCCGGGATTGAATCGAATTAAATTGGGAGTTTCAGGGACCGAAATGCAAAAGTTGGATTATATATATATTTTTACCACTTGGTTGACCAAGTCTCAACCACTCCCTCCTCCCTCCTCTCCTCCATTTCGTACTTACTGAGTCGAAGCCATGGATGGCTTTTGAGCTTTTCCTTCCTCTGATTCACACGATCCGACCGTCAGATTTTGATTCCGAGTTGAGATTCACAATCACCACAATGAGGGCGTCGTTTTGACGTAAGTTTTGCTATGATCCTCGAACTTTGATTTTTGTTGGGTTGTCAAAATTTGATAATCTTGGAGTATGTTGTTCTTAAGCTAGTATAGATCGTGTATTCGAAGTCGGTTTGGAAAAAGATCGAAGTTTGGATTTTATATGATTTTTGGAGTATTGATTCGAATGGGGTTGTTGGATTTTGATGGATTTTGATTGATTTTGGATTGTTTTGTTGGTTTAGAAGATGATATGGATGGTTTGGGATTGTTTGATGTTGTTGGAGATTTTTGGTTTGACCGTTTATAGCCGTTATGCCGTCGAAATCAAGTTTTGGATTATCGTTTGTTGTTCGGTTCATTTCCGGGTTTGTTTGAGTTGTTGGATTGACACCGAATCCGTATATTCTTCATTTTTAGATTTGGATTGGAGTTTCGGGTTTGGATTGAACTTGGAAGTTGAATCGAATCGAGAGTTGGAGACGGTATATTGATTGAATTTCTTTGTTTTGATTTGTTATGGTTCGATTGATTATTTATTTGAGTTCGTTGTTATTTTCAGATTTGAATCCTCGACGGACTTGAAAGGTAAAAGACGACATTGATTCGAATGGGGTTGAATACTCGAGTTCAATTGACTCTCGAGCCCCGAAATTCACATACTGCATGTTTATTTGCTTGTGTGAATTTGATTGATATTTTATTTACACTTGCATTCATATTGAGCCTACTATTCGATTCGTTTTGAATTTAGACGATTTAGGGAGCTTTATTGAAGTGGTCTTGGATTTCGAGATTTTCCAAGTGCCAGAATACTTCTTATAGTTGCTCTGAATGTCTAGGGGTTGAGTTGAATGACATCCACCCCGAATGGGTGTGTCGGTGAGTTGTTGTGAAGACTTGGCCCCGGGATCCCAACCGAGTACCGATTGATATTTCGATTATCTGACTTGATAGTCCTGAGCTTTTGAAGCCATGCATACATTCACTCTCTTTTGAGTTATTGATGATTGTTACATTTTGATATGAGATGTTTAACTAGTATTGTATGTCTGTCCCTTTTTGTAGTGACCCTTACCCGGATCACCTACTAAACAGAATTTAGGCATGCAATTAACTTAATTAAACAGATATCAGAATAAAACTGCGGAAACCAAAAATAGTTTACAACCCCAAGTAAAGGAATCTGTAACTTATCCAATAATATACAACCAAATCGAATAGCTGTATAAACCGAAAACAACAGTAATAAAACCTAAGCGAAGCTCCAGCTGGCCAACCACTGACTAGCCCCTCCTGGATCCACCCTCCTCGTCCAATCTCAAACCTGCCCCATGGAATAGGGTGTCCAGAAAATATAGAGTACAAGACGTGAGCATAAAACGCTCAGTGCGAGAGTATGAGTATACATGCATGCAAAGTGAACTCCCTATAGACTCGAGGTCAAGGATCAGATAACAGAGACAGACCGGGCCCTGGTATGTAGCACGCTGTGCCGTCGCTTCAGGAGGTGGCTCCCATACCGAGATAACCGTGGATACGCCGGACCCAAATCGATGGAAGTCCATCCACTAACAGGATAGGGTACAACCCTACTAACAGACATCTCGAAGGAGATACAGCAAGATGCAAATGAATGCAGCATAATATCATGGCATATAAATCATGCAGTCACATAATACATGCATACTCAGTCAGGATATCTCAAACAGTACTTTCGTACCTCAAAACAGTGCAAGCTCTACCAACTCTAGGTCCACGCCTATAGTCTGCTCTACACTGCCAAATGATACTACTATCATTAAAGTGCTCTAAAAGCCTTAACTAAGCTATTGCATACTCCTAAATATTTATAGGAAGCAAAAGCTATACCTTCGTCCGTCGTTAGCCCTTTGATGTCGATGCCTCCAGAACTTGGGCACTACTCCGCTACGACTACCGAACGCCTCGCCGATCTCCGGACCAAGCCTAAGAAGACTAAAACAGCTCCAAAAGGACTAGAAAGGAAAGGGGAACTCGGAATTGGCAAATGAAAGTGAAGCCTCGGCCTTCTATTTATAGACAACGATCGGAACTTCCGATCCTTGATCGGAACGTCCGAACCTCGATCGGAACGTCCGATCCTGCCATCGGAGCTTCCGAAGATCCTGATCTGCCACGTGTCAAAATATCACTTGTTGACTCCGGATAGGGGTGATCGGAGCTTCCGGTCCTGATCGGAGCTTCCGATCCAACCACACGTCATGCCTGACGTAATAACATCGGTGCCTCCGATCGCTCATCGGAGCTTCCGATCCTGTTCGGAGCTTCCGATCGTGCCTTCGGAGCTTTCGATCCGTCCGATACCCAATTCAATTAATTAGCATTAATCCTTTAATTACTCAATTAGGGTACGGGCTACTACACTTTTACTTAGAAATTATATTTCTAACCGGTTTATCCGGCTGTTGTTTTTGTTTGTATGTGTACTTGGAAACAGGAGGATCAGGAGCTGGACCGAGTCGTTTGGGTTAGCTCGGGGTGAGAATTGATAGAAGTGAGACACCGTGTTTTGTGAACTTGTATTGTTTTGATTAGTCGAACGAACCCTATCGTTGAACTTAGTTTGTATTTCGACTTGTACTGTATTGTATTATGCATGTGGAATTCGTAGTGCATGTATTTATAATGAAGCTTTGAATGGAATGGATTTGTTTAGCCTCTTTTTGGTTCTGTGGATTTCTGGGCAGCATTCATGAATTTTTGGGTGTGATCGATCGCACGAGTTTAGTGCGATCGAGCGCAGCCCTCATGTTCCCGGGCAGAACTCTGGCTTTTTGGCGTGCGATCGATCGCACAAGTTCGTGCGATCGATCGCAGCACTGTTCATCAAAAAAAAAATTCTTTTTCCCTTTCTTTTGGCTTTTGTTTATGATGCTTATTGATTGATTAGTCTCTGAATAGATGATTAGAAATGGGGTCTCACAAAATACTTATAAGGTAAATTGGTCGGATCAACCACTCACTACAGTCTGTCTGGTAGCAACAATGATGAACCAAAATTGGTTATGGCACAAGAGACTAAATCACTTGAACTTCAAAGAGTTTGCCAATCTGAGTAAACATGAATTGGTTATAGGTCTGCCTAAAATCGAGTTTTCAAAGGATAAAGTGTGTTCTGCATGCCAACTAGGTAAACAGATCAGATCAAATTTTAAAAACAAAGGATGTAAATCTTCTTCCAAAAGCTTAGAACTATTGCACATGGATCTTTTTGGTCCTATACTAGTAACAAGCTTAGGGGGAATGAAGTAAACCCTAGTTATTCTTGATGATTTCTCGACATTCACTTGAGTGATATTTTTAAAATCCAAAGATCAAACTGTCACCCAATTGATTAAACTTTTTTTAAGACTTCAAAATGAGAAATCTCAATCGATTGATAAAATTAGAAGTGACAGAGGAACTGAGTTTACAAATCAAACTCTATCTACTTATCTTGAAAATCATGGAAACAAGCATGAGTATTCAGCAGCTAGAACGCCACAACAAAATGGTGTTGTAGAAAGGAGAAATAAAACTCTAAAGGAAGCTGCTAGAACAATGATTGCTGATTCAGGTATTTCACAAATGTTTTGGGCAGAAGCTGTAAACACAGCTTGTTATACTCAGAACAGATCAATGATTAATAAGAAAGTCGGAAAAACACCTTATGAGATCTGGTATGGTAAAGTTCCAGTGATATCTTATTTCAAAGTATTTGGATGTAAATGTTTCATACATAACAATGGTAAGACTCATCTGACTGCACTCGATGTCAGATCAGATGCTGGCATATTTCTTGGTTACTCATCTGTTAGTAAAGCGTATAGAGCGTTTAATACTAAATCTCTAACAGTTGAAGAATCAGTTCACATTGTGTTTGATGAAACATCAATCACTAATGAATCTCCAAGCTTAAATGATCTTAGTAACAGAATAGAAGATTCAAAGCTTGACACAGATGATGAGGAAGAGATCCAGATCATACAGAACAGAGAAATTCAATATGAGCCAGATCAGGCTGAAGAACAGAGACCAGAAGAACCTCCAGTTGATAATGAGATACCAATTAACACAGATCATGTTGAACCTCACAATGATCAAACCCAACAAGGAAACACAGATCATCTTGGTCCATATTACAGATGGTCCAAGTAGGGATGGCAACGGGGCGGGTCTGGGGCGGGTTTGGCTAAACTCAGGACCCGCCCCGCCCCGCGAACCCGGCGGGTCCAATCCGGGTTAGACCCGTTGGACCCGCCATATATTAAATAATTTTAAATTTATTAAAATAAAAAATTAAAAAGTTTAAAAATTAACAAATATCATTAAATTTAATTTCAAATATAGATTTGTAATATTTAAGACAAAAAAAAATTATTCTCACAAGTTTAAATTTATTAACTTGTAATTAATTAATATTTATTAGCTAAAAAATATTATAATGATTTATTTTTATACTAAACATATCATAATAAAATAAATTCATTTTAATCCAATAATATTACATATTCAAATTATGGATAAAATATTAATTATTTAGTATAATAATATAATTATATATTATTAATATTACATGTATATTTTATATTTATATAAATACATGAATATTTTAAATTTATATATATATAATACTTTGGCGGGGCGGGTCCTGGGCGGGTTTGGCCAAACCCGAGACCCGCCCCGGATTCACTTTGGCGGGTCTAGACCCGCCCCGTCGGGGCGGGTTTGATGCGGGGGCGGGTTTAGACCCACCCCATTGTCATCCCTAGGTCCAAGACTCACCCACCAAGTCTGGTAATAGGTAATCCATCGGCACCTTTGAGAACCAGAGGTCAGATGGTTAATGAATTCATGCATGATGCTTTTATTTCTCATATAGAACCTAAGAAGATAGAAGAAGCTCTTCTTGACAGTAATTGGATAGAAGCTATGCAAGATGAACTGAACCAATCTGAAAGGAACTCTGTCTGGCATTTAGTTCCTAGGCCCTCAGATAAATCTATAATAGGAACTAGATGGGTATTTAAAAATAAACTCAATGAAAGTGGTACGGTAATAAGAAATAAGGCTCGCTTAGTAGCACAGGGTTACAGACAAGAAGAAGGTATTGATTTTGATGAAACCTTTGCTCCTGTAGCTAGACTTGAAGCTATTAGAATATTTCTTGCTTATGCTGGCTTTAAGGATTTTAAGGTATTTCAGATGGATGTTAAAAGTGCGTTTCTCAATGGTCTTCTTCAAGAAGAAGTATTTGTTGAACAACCCCCAGGTTTTGAAAGCAAAACTTATCCAGATCATGTGTTCAAACTGGATAAAGCTCTTTATGGGTTGAAACAAGTGTTGGAACACGGTCATTCTTCGGATCGAAAAATAAAGTGATACCCGGTGCAGCGGAAGTTTTAAAATTTTATATGGAACGATTCCATATGGGTATCAAATTCCTATGATTAAAATTGATAACATAAAATTTAAACAATGTAAATTTTACCTTAAAATCTCGAAGCGAGATTATGGACACCAACAGATTAAACTGCTCTTGTTGTATATCCCAGGAACTGATGAACGAATGTTTCTTCAATCAGGTCCACGAACAGAAGTTTAATCCCTCTGATAGACTGCACTAGAAAGTCTATCAGAAGTTTCTACGAAGAGAAATAACAGATTTGATCTGCTAATTCAGACTGCAAATTCGAAATTTGCAGACTGAAAAAACTCAAAGACAGAGGGAAGGGGGCGGCCGAAACTGGAGAGAAAATCTCTAGGGTTTTCGAAAATTATGCATTGTGTTGTGTAATTTCTGCACTGCAATAACTTATTTATAATGTGGGCTGCTAACAGCTTAGGGCCCATTAGTCATAAGTTCAAGCCTGACAAGCAAAGCCCGCATGTTCAAAAATTAATATAAAATTCATCGTGACTCAGATTGATAAACCAATTTCACCAATGTGCACAGAAACCATTTCTGCTTCTTTTAAAGTCAAGATAAATTTTTTGAATCCGAATTCAATGATTTCCAAAAATGTCCATCACTATGTCATTTTAGGAAATCTTACTCCCTCTACTCTTAAATAAGAAGTCCCACTTCTTTATTCACTAAATTTGACTCTTTAAATTTAATTATCTCAACGGGGATTAAAAATCCATTACTTGTGTGACCCTCAATAGTTCAGAGATACAGCTAGCCGTGGGCTCACAACTCCTTGTGACTCGGAACAACAATTTCCGACTTGCCCATCGAATCATGGTAAGAGCGCCTAGCAACATCGCCCCATGATTCCCTAGGTATCACTGATAGTGCCTGCAAGAACCAATAGATTTTGGTTAGCGTACAGTACGGTCCCTTCATCCATATATCCCGATCGAATCAACAACCATTGGTAAATCGAGAGTCGTTCGAGATTCAATAACTATGCAATGCATCTTGAAGATCAAATAGTGATATCGCATGTGCTACTAGGAAACCAAGTAACCTAAAACACATCATGTAGTCTGGCCAGAGATTCGTCACACTAATATCTCCTCAGATTGCATAGAATATCCACTCTCTCAAGTGTGCGGTGAATCCTTGACAACAAAGCATCGACTCCTATATGTGTCGTAACTGTACCCAATCCCGACACCTGATGACCCTAATAGATTCGGTAAACGAGTCAAAGCACAGTACTAGCATATAGAGTCTCAATGATGTTTCAAGTAATAAGGACTAATGGTGTACAACCAAAAACGCGGACTATATCCACTCGATAAGTGATAAACACTTGGAAAGTTCGGATAGGGTAGTTCGATCATTCACCATATGAATATCCATTTGCATGCTTTGAACATCTCTATGTTCCATACCAATGAAACGTGGTACTCGGCATCGCAAATTCTAGTCTCAATCTCGAGCGATCCTTATCCTTATTAACGGACGGCTCAATCGACTAGGAACTGTTTAGAATATACAGTGACTATAAGATGTGTTTCATGATAGCCATCCCCATGTGCTACCACATCTTACATACACTATAGTATATTCAAGGTCTTCATCTAAACATCTTATAGTATGTCACAACATAATAATATGATAAAAGATAAAGTAAATGCCATTATAAAAGTGTAAATTATATTAAACAAAAGATTGTTTATACATAGAGTCATAAAATTCCTTAGCCACAAGTTGGCTCACCGGGCACCCACTCTTTCAATCTCCCACTTGCCCTAAAGCCAACTAGTCATACTACATAGTCCCATTGCTTCGCGATGTTTGTCAAATAATGGTCCTGGCAAGGGCTTAGTATGTGGATCAGCGATATTGTCTGCAGAGGCCACTTTCTCGACAGTGATGTCTCCTCTTTCCATGATCTCCCGAATGATGTGGTATTTCCTTAGTACGTGTTTGGATCTTTGATGAGACCTTGGTTTCTTTGCCTGAGCAATGGCACCCGTGTTGTCACAATACACCGGGACTGGACCAACAGCTTCAGGAATAACGCCCAACTCTTGGACGAAATTCCTCATCCAAACGGCCACTTTAGCAGCAGCTGATGCCGCAATGTATTCTGCCTCAGTGGTGGAATCCGCTGTGGTGTCCTGCTTGGAACTCTTTCAAGAGACAGCACCGCCATTGAGCATGAACACAAATCCAGAGGTTGATCGAGTCATCCACGTCACTTTGGAAGCTAGAGTCGGTATAGCCTTCCAATGTCAGTTCTCTTCCTCCATAAACCATGAATACATTCTTAGTTCTTCTCAAGTACTTAAGAATATCCTTCACGGCTTTCCAATGCATTTGACCGGGATTGGCTTGATATCTGCTCGTGACACTCAGAGCAAATGCCACATCCGGTCTGGTAGATATCATCCCATACATGATACTCCCTATGGTTGACGCATATGGTATGTGTGTCATTTTCTCTATCTCTTCGTCAGTCTTGGGACACATAGACTTGGATAGAGAGACTCCATGACACATAGGTATATGTCCTCTCTTGGACTCATCCATTGAAAACCTTTTCAATATAGTGTCGATGTAGGTAGCTTGAGTAAGTCCTATCATTCTCTTAGATCTATCTCTATAGATCTGTATCCCTAGAATATAGGACGCCTCACCCAAATCCTTCATCAAGAATCTACCTAACAACCATATCTTTGTTGACTGCAACATACCTACATCATTCCCAATGAGTAAGATGTCATCAACATAAAGTACTAAGAATGTCACAGCATCCTTAACTACTTTCTTGTACACGCACGGTTCCTCCGGGTTCTTGATGAAACCAAAATCCTTTATTGTTTCATCAAATTTCTGGTTCCAACTTCTTGATACTTGTTTGAGACCATAAATTGATCTCTGAAGCTTACATACCTTATGCTCTCTTTCCATGGATGTGAATCCCTCAGGCTGCATCATATAGATCTCTTCCTTAATGTTTCCATTAAGGAATGCAGTTTTCGCATCCATTTGTCATATCTCATAGTCATACCATGCAGCAATGGCAATAAGGATTCTTATGGACTTGAACATTGCGACTGGTGAAAAAGTTTCATCATAGTCAACTCCTTGTCTTTGAGTATAACCTTTTGCCACCAATCGTGCCTTGTAGGTCAGTACCTTTCCATCAGGCCCAAGTTTTCTCTTGTAGATCCATTTACACCCTATTGGAACAATTCCATTGGGAGGATCTACTAAAGACCAAACTTGGTTTGTATGCATCGAATCTATTTCCGACTGCATAGCTTCAAGCCATAAATTCGAATCCGCATCAGAAATTGCTTCCTTGAAGTTTCTTGGTTCACATCCAATGTCGGGTTCACTTTGATACCCTTCAAGAAGAAGACCATATCTAATAGGAGTCCTAGAAGTCCTCTCGGATCTTCTAGTAATAGGCGTGTCTAGTGATGATTATTGAGGTATAGGATCGTTATTTTGTATCTCGGGTTCTTCTCGAATTTCTTCGAGTTTCATCATCTTGCCTTTCTTATTCAATAAGAACTCCTTCTGCAAGAAGGTGGCATTCCTTGAAAAAAACACTTTTGTTTGAGTAGGATGATAGAAATAATATCCGATTGAATTCTTCGGATACCCTACAAAATAACATAAGGTGGATCGACTATCCAACTTATCTCCCACTGTCTGCTTCACGTAAGCAGGACATCCCCAAATCCTCAAGTACGAATACTTAGGAGCTTTTCCATTCCATAACTCGTATGGTGTTTTGTCCACTACTTTAGTGTGGACGTTGTTCAACAACAATACCGCCGTTTCAAGAGCTTAGCCCCAAAACAAAGGTGGGAGCTCAGTGAAGCTCATTATAGATCGAACCATGTCCAACAAGGTTCGATTGCGACGCTCCGAAACACCGTTCAGCTGAGGTATCATAGGAGGAGTCCACTGAGAGAGAATCCCATTCTCTTTTAGATAATCCAAGAACTCGGTACTTAAGTATTCTCCACCTCGATCTGATCGAAGTGCTTTAATACTCTTACCTAGTTTGTTTTCTACTTCAGCCTTGAATTCTTTGAACTTTTCAAATGATTCAGACTTATATTTCATCAAATATAAGTACTCATACCTAAAATAATCATCAGTAAAGGTAATGAAGTAGGTGTGACCAAATTTTGTACCAATACTAAATGGTCCGCAAACATCTGTATGGATCAAATCCAATAGATTTTGACTACGCTCAAGTTTTCCTTTGAAAGGAGATTTAGTCATTTTTCCTTTCAGGCAGGACTCACAAGTAGGTAGAGAGTTAATATCAGACATATCAAACATGCCCTCTCCCACTAGCTTGTTCATCCTCCTTGAGGAAATATGACCTAGCCTAGCATGCCAAAGGTTTGCCGGGTTTTGACTATCGATTTTCCTTTTGTTCGTTGTTACCGGTTTATCAACATAATTTATTGGAACGTCTTTTAATTTTAAGTTATATAGATCGTTTTCAAGTTGTCCATTTCCAATCAAACATTCATTCTTGTAAATATTGCAAATCTCATTCACAAAATTGCAAGAAAAACCATCTCTATCAAGCATAGAAACAGAAATAATGTTTTTAATCAAGTCTGGAACAAATAAAACATCTCTCAAAAGTAACTTAAAATCGTTCTGCAAAATTAAATAAACGTCTCCCACAGCTTTGGCTTCAGCTCTAGAACCATTTCCGAGCCTCAGCTGGGTCTCACCCATCCTAATCTTGCGTCTTCTTGTCATCACCTGCAAATCATTGCAAATGTGAGATCCACATCCGGTATCCAATACCCAAGAAGTAGTATTAAGTGAAACATTTATTTAAATATAAAACATACCCTTCGCAGTTCGCAACTGCTCAAGATATTCCTTGCAGTTACGTTTCCAATGACCGGGTTTCTTGCAGTAATGGCAAACATCCTTGGATTTTTCCATTTTTGAAGCCTTTGTCTTGTTCTTCTTCTCGGGTTCGGTTTTCTTGGATGGGGCAGAACGTTTCTTACCCTTTGTACTTGGCCCCTTCTTAGCAGAAGAAGAGGAGCCCACCAAGAGAACCGGTTTATCCTTCTTTAAAGTGGCTTCATAAGTTACAAGCATATTGACCATCTCTTCAAGGGAGGCCTCTATCTTGTTCATATTGAAATTCACCACAAAACCGTCAAACGATGAAGGAAGAGAGAGAAGTAATAAGTCCACATTGAGTTCATGCTCCAATACCAATTCTAGCGTTACCAACTTCTGAATGAGCCAAATCACGCGTACCCCATGATCACGGACCGAAGTCCCTTCACGCATGCGACACGTCATTAACTCTTTTACAGTAGCGAACCTTTCAGCTCTCGATTGAGCCCCAAAAAGTTCCTTGAGTTGTGCGTGAATGTCAGCAGCATTCACGGTATCCTCAAATCACCTCAGGAGTTCATCAGACATCGAAGCTTGCATATAGCATTTGGCCTTAATATCATTGTCCCGCCATTTATCAAGTTTGGCCAACTCTTCCGGACTTATATCAGCTGGTGCTTTCTTCGGAGGAGATTTTTCTAACACGTAGAACATCTTCTCCGAGGTCAAGACAATCTTCAACTTACAGAACCATTCCGTATAGTTTGCGCCAGTCAGTTTGTTTTGTTCGAGAATAGAGAATAGTGGATTGCGCAAATTATCTTAATGAAATACTGAAAAGAAACAGACAATAATCAGTGATTGTTTAATTAATTTACTAAGACATAAAATAAGACGAAATTTATTTTATGAATCTCACTCCCACTATTTTAACGATTTCACTACCCTCTAGTGAAAACGAAAAACATTTTCTTTAGTGGGAACATGGAGTCCAATTGACAAACTATAGTCCCGAATAATATCAGCCAACCATAATTTTCAAAAGGTAGAGCCCAATTGCTTCCAAAGCAACCTCCATGTTTTTACCTCATGTCCAATAAGGGCCCAATAATATGACGCCGTTTATTGTGACACGTCAGACCCATCAATATTAAGTTGTGATGGACGGTCGCCATGTGGATTCCCAATAATATGAGCCAATCCCATGGGAGTTCCATCCAACTTACAACATGTGTCGATCCAATGTACAGCTTTCCGACGAACGGTCCCCCGCAATAATATGAGCCGGACCGTATCTGCGGGCAGTATCTCATACATTGATCGTTGATGGAAGGTAGGAACATTTAAACAATATTTAAATGCCCTTTTGTTTATCTTGATATCAATTTTAAATCATATTTAAAATGAGGGATTTTAATTTCGAAAATTTGTCTCATTATTTAAAATTTGTATGCTTGCGGGATTCATACAATTTAGTCTAAACATACATACAACAATAATATCATATATTATTTTAGGATGATCGATTCCATTACTAATCGACCCGTGGTTGCCAATCACGAGTCTAAGTCCAATCCTAGGTAATATTCAAGTATGCAATGCAATCTTATTACATTGTGCTTCCAATTTATATTTCTTCAGTCTTTATCATTGCTTGCTGGGCCCACCTCCATCTTCAAAATCTCCCACTATTTCTAGTGAATTTACAATAAATTACTATGACAAATAAAGGGATACATTATAGGGGTGGGAACGGGCCATAAACCAGACCCACTTTTATTACATATGACAATTCATATTGGGCCATAAACCAGGCCCATTAATAAATCCAACAACAATAATTAAAACAAATGTAAACAACCTAACATACACCTATAATATTGGTCATGGCAATCGATCATCCTTATCCAATAATTTTTAATTCAAAAATTAATTTATTGGATATCATGCAATGACAATAAATATAAATAGATAAAATCATATTTCATACATAAAATCTTATTTTATATATAAAATCATATTTTATCTAGTTTATCCATAAAATCATATTTTACATATAAAATCTAATTTTATACATAAAATCATATTTTATTATCAATTGTACCAAAATTAATAATTAAAGATTTAATTTATTGGATTAAATTTATAAATTTCCAAAATTCAAAATTTATCCAAAAATTAATTTTTCTTAAAAACTTTTTTGGGCTCAAATAATTTTGACTCATTGCCTCGTGGACCAACTAAAACAATTTTTCAATCGGGCCAAAAACTAGGCCCAAAACCATTTTGGGCTAGAATTCATAATTCAAGGAAAAATTTATTTTTTAATAAAAAAAAAAAATTCTGGGCAGCCCGGGACAATCCCGGGCTGCCCGCCCGTCGCTGGGCTGGACTCGTCCTGCCCAGCCGCTGGGCCGCTCCATGGGGCCCAGCTGCGCGGGCTAGGGCAACGCTTGCCCTAGCTCGCGCAGGGCTGCGCGCGGCGCTGCCTTCGGGCAGCGGGCAGCCCCGAAAATATTTTTTTTTTCCGTTTTATTTTTCTGAAAAATCGAGGCTTTGTACAATCGATAAAATTTTAATCGTAAAATCCGAGAACAGCCTGGCTCTGATACCACTGTTGGAACACGGTCGTTCTCCGGATCGAAAAAGAAAGTGATACCCGGTGCAGCGGAAGTTTTAAAATTTTATATGGAACGATTCCATATGGGTATCAAATTTCTACGATTAAAATTGATAACATAAAATTTAAACAATGTAAATTTTTCCTTAAAATCTCGAAGCGAGATTATGGACACCAACAGATTAAACTGCTCTTGTTGTATATCCTAGGAACTGATAAACGAACGTTTCTTCAATCAGGTCCACAAACAGAAGTTTAATCCCTCTGATAGACTGCACTAGAAAGTCTATCAGAAGTTTCTACCAAGAGAAATAACAGATTTGATTTGCTAATTCAGACTGCAAATTCGAAATTTGCAGACTGAAAAAACTCAAAGACAGAGGGAAGGGGGCGGCCGAAACTGGAGAGAAAATCTCTAGGGTTTTCGAAAATTATGCCTTGTGTTGTGTAATTTCTGTACTGCAATAACTTATTTATAATGTGGGCTGCTAACAGCTTAGGGCCCATTAGTCATAAGTTCAAGCCTGACAAGCAAAGCCCGCATGTTCAAAAATTAATATAAAATTCATCGTGACTCAGATTGATAAACCAATTTCACCAATGTGCACAGAAACCATTTCTGCATCTTTTAAAGTCAAGATAAATTTTTTGAATCCGAATTCAGTGATTTCCAAAAATGTCCATCACTATGTCATTTTAGGAAATCTTACTCTCTCTACTCTTAAATAAGAAGTCCCACTTCTTTATTCACTAAATTTAACTCTTTAAATTTAATTATCTCAACGGGGATTAAAAATCCATTACTTGTGTGACCCTCAATGGTTCAGGGATACAGCTAGCCGTGGGCTCACAACTCCTTGTGACTCGGAACAACAATTTCCGACTTGCCCATCGAATCATGGTAAGAGCGCCTAGCAACATCGCCCCATGATTCCCTAGGTATCACTGATAGTGTCTGCAAGAACCAATAGATTTTGGTTAGCGTACAGTACGGTCCCTTCATCCATATATCCCGATCGAATCAACAACCATTGGTAAATCGAGAGTCGTTCGAGATTCGATAACTATGCAATACATCTTGAAGATCAAATAGTGACATCGCATGTGTTACTAAGAAACCATTTCTTAAAACACATAATGTACTCTGGCCAGAGATTCGTCACACTAATATCTCCTCAGATTGCATAGGATATCCACACTCTCAAGTGTGCGGTGAATCCTTGACAACAAAGCATCGACTCCTATATGTGTCGTAACTGTACCCAATCCCGACACCTGATGACCCTAATAGAGTCGGTAAACGAGTCAAAGCACAGTACTAGCATATAGAGTCTCAATGATATTTCAAGTAATAAGGACTAATGGTGCACAACCAAAACCGCGGACTATATCCACTCGATAAGTGATAATCACTTGGAAAGTCCGGATAGGGTAGTTCGATCATTCATCATATGAATATCCATTTGCATGCTTTGAACATCTCTATGTTCCATACCAATGAAACGTGGTACTCGGCATCGCAAATGCTAGTCTCAATCTCGAGCGATCCTTATCCTTATTAACGGACGGCTCAATCAACTAGGAACTATTTAGAATATACAGTGACTATAAGATGTGTTTCATGATAGCCATCCCCATGTGCTACCACATCTTATATACACTATAGTATATTCAAGGTCTTCATCTAAACATTTTATAGTATGTCACAACATAATAATATGATAAAAGATAAAGTAAATGCCATTATAAAAGTGTAAATTATATTAAACAAAAGATTATTTATACATAGAGTCATAAAAGCCCTTAGCCACAAGTTGGCTCACCGGGCACCCACTCTTTCAACAAGCTCCAGGAGCTTGGTATGATACTCTCTCACTTTTTCTTAATGATCATGATTTTACTGTTGGTTCTGTAGATAAAACTCTTTTTAAATTTTTCAAAGGCGATCATACTTAATTAGTGCAAATATATGTTGATGACATCATATTTGGGTCAACTAACCCCAAATTATGTAAGAAATTTTCTAAGATGATGCAGGACAAATTCGAGATGAGTATGATGGGAGAATTAACATTCTTCCTTGGATTACAAGTCAGACTGATGGACAAAGGAATATTTATAAATCAGGTTAAATACACAAAGGAACTCCTAAAGAAATTTGGAATGGAGAATTTCTCTGCTTCTAGTACACCAATGAGCACTTCAATCAAATTGGATAAATATGAAGCTGGACCTTCAGTAGATCAAACCTTATTCAGAGGAATTATAGGTTCCTTACTTTATCTGATAGCAAGCAAACCGGACATTATGTTTTCAGTCGGTCTGTGTGCAAGATTTTAATCCGATCCTACGCAATCTCACTACATTGCTGCCAAAAGGATTCTCAAATATCTTAAAGGAACTCAGAACGTCGGATTATGGTATCCAAAGGATTCAAGTTTTAATCTTATTGGTTATTCAGATGCAGATTATGTAGGTTGCAGAATTGATCGTAAAAGCACAAGTGGGACTTGTCAATTTCTTGGAGACATGCTTATTTCTTGGTTTAGTAAGAAACAAACTTCTATTGCTATATCTACAGCTGAATCAGAATACTTAGCCACAGGAATTTGTTGTGCACATTTCTATGGATTCAACAGCAACTCAGAGATTATGGTGTTGATTCATCTGAATCACCTATTTTCTGTGACAATACAAGCGCAATTGCTATTACATATAATCTTGTCTTGCATTCCAGAACAAAACACATTAACATTTGTCATCACTTCATCCGAGACCATGTTCAAAAGAAAGATGTTCGTCTGGAACATGTCTCAACTGATCTGCAAGTTGATGATATTTTCACAAAGCCTTTACCCGACGCTAAGTTTTCTTATTTTCGTAATGTTCTTGGTTTAATTGATATTAATTAGTTAAGCACTTGTTTAGGGGGAATATTTGCTATTCAATAATAACATTTTTTGCTCAAGAACAGAGGAACAGATGAAAAACATAAAGATATTGCATTTCATTCATTGATCTGCATCATAAGTTACACGAGCAGAATCTATTCTACTACGCATTTCTTGGCTCCAGTTGATCATCCAAGCACTTAGGGAGCCTTGACCATTGCAGACGTCATCTTCAAAACATATGTTCTGCATCTCATCTCGCTCCTTGAGAAGAATGAGAAGCCGAACTCCTGAAGACTTCAAGACATCTCGAGTATTTTGAGTACCAAGCATGAATTTGCACCATCGCATTCTAACATGATTACGGCGATGCATTGCAGGAGCCAATGGAGGAAGGTTAGTTGCAAGAAATTAATTAGTTGCACAATTATTTCACAGACAGCATTTCCAATCACAAATAATTCTTTTTTTTTTTACGTGTATACAATATCTTGCTTCAAAACTTTCAAAATATCATCATTACCTTATGCATTTAATTTATTGTCTGTTCATTTATGTTTCTTCTGACTACTTAAATGTTTCATCTGCCTAAGATGAAGCGTTGATAAAATTTCATCCGGGACAATCTCATCTGATTTTCCCTTATTTATCTTTAGTAGTTTTTCACAATCTTATTCTGTATTATATGTTACTTCACTTCGTTTAATTTACTGAACAAAATAGAAAGATTTTAGCAAAATATTTCTTTTCATAAACTTCGGAAGCTTACAAAACACAACTACATCTTACAAATACCTACCCTAATCACCTAGAGTATTTCGTATTGGACCCCAGACTCTCTTCCTCACATCAGCATCAAGACACCACAAGTTCAACCACTCAATCAGGGCCGGATCAAATCTCCTACCCTTGTACTCACCTGCATTAATCAGATGAATAAGGACCTTCACCTTCTTCCTGTACATCAAAAAGGACACCCCTTGATGTGTAAGAATCTCATCAACAGTGATGGCACCCAGCAACTCCATATACTTATCCTTGCGATCTTCTAACTCGCAATCATCTTCATATTTGCATGGAGGGAATGGAGCTTGATGATACATCTGTATCTCAACCTTGAACCAAAGCCTCATCACTCATTTAAGGATGAACTCTTGCAACTCTTCCTTGAACTCTTCAACAGATTGATCGGAACTCATGATTTGCCTATTTTCTCTCTCTCTTGCCTTGAATATGCGAAAGGTTAATCGGACTCTTCATCCGAGTGTCCCATTTATAAAGGATTTTTTTATTTGTCATTTTACATTCCCGAGAATTTATTAAAATATTATTTTATTTGCCGCGTGCATGACATATCTTATCAGCCGCATTTTATTTGAATTTGAATAGTTGCTTACGTCATGTGCTACGTATTTAGGTTATTTAAACTTATCGGATTTACTCCTCTTCAAAATTCCTGAAATATCTACGAAGCCCTAAAATTGTTTTTGCAAGAACAGACTACTCGCATTCGTATCTCTGATTTTTGCAGGAACGACATGACACCCATTACACAGAACGTTCTTTTAGTTGATTTCCACACCATATTCGATCTTACAGATCAAGTAATGGTGGACATGTTCAGAACAATTGAAGCATCTGGGCTGCGGAAATTTCTCAAAGGGGGGAAATTGCTCTACAAGCAGGCTTTGCCCAAGTTCTTTCAGATAGCCAAATTTGAAGATGGTGTTATATTTGCAACCTTGGGTGGAGAATCAGTCCAACTTACATCCGCATTATTCACCACTTCATTCGATCTACCCCGACAGGGCATAACTGATTTCTCGACTATCTCTGCCAAAACAAAGCAACAGATGAAAAGCATGTACTCCTTGATGGACAAGCCAGTCCGCATTGTATTGACCCAACCCGGATCCACTATATAATCAGAGTTATAGTAAAAGCGCACGCAATAAAAGCTTTAAGCGTAAAGTGCGGATAATTAAAATATAACAAATCCAATCGGCAGAATACAACCGACGCTGTCACAAGTGTATAAATACTGTTATACAACAAAATCGAAGGTTCAGGGTAAATAAATCCCTACCCTCTACAACCTCGCACTCCCCAAAGGTCAGTCCTGCTGAGAGCCTCCTGGACCGTCCAGCCTCAAACCTGCCCCGCCACAAGGTACACAACGAATACCCAAACACAGGGGCGTGAGCTAGAACGCTCAATACGAAGCAATGATATAAATACAAATATGCGCACACAGATGCTTTAAAACTCAAGTGAAAACACTTGCTCATGGCGCCGGGAATACACAGTACCGGCTAGAGAGCTACTCCGCGGGGTACTCGTATATTCCATATCAGGGCTGAGCCAACCCCATCCTGACCCGAATCCAAAACAAGATACAAGCCTCATATGGAAACTGTCATACCTGACTCGAGTCCAAAATGAGATCATCGTTCCCTATGGAGACTGTCAATGACTCACATCTCTTCGGATGCAGTCACACGTAAAATCATGTATGTGTTAAGGCGGTAAAACATGCTAAAACATGATAAAACATATAGCACATACTCATGCAACATATAAGCAAATATATCATGCCGGCTATCTCAGTCAGTACTTACGTACCTCTAACACTGCTGGTCACACCTAGCTCTGCTGGTCTAGACTCCAAGCCTATTAGTCCAGTCTACTAGCTACTACAATGCAAATATCCATGCATCAACAATTAAGCTCTAAAAGCCTTAACTAAGCTATTCCATACTCCTAAATATTTTTAGGATGCCAAAGCTATACCTGCGTCCGTCATTAGCCCTTTGCTGACGATAGCCTCAAAACTAGGCCGTAGCTCCGCGATGACGTCTAGATCACTAAGCCACCTCCGGATTCCCCGTAGGATGCCTAGATCTCCCTAGATCTGAGTTAGAAGGCTTAGGAATCAAGAGAGAAGAGAGGAAATTGGTGTGATAAATGAATTCTCAGACCCTCTATTTATAGGAAACGATCGGAGCCTCCGAACCTGGTTCGGAACGTCCGAACTCGATCGGAACTTCCGATCGCCCCTTCGGAGCTTTCGATCGCCCGATATTACGTCAGCCATGATGTCACCTTGCTGACGTAACCGATGACATGTACACTGAGTCTGATCGGAGCTTTCGATCTTGCCGACGGAGCTTCCGATCTTGCCGACGGAGCTTCCGATCCACTTCGGATCGTCCGAACCCCTCTTCGGACCATCCGATCCCGCTGAACCAATTCAATTAATTCGAGTGCTCTGAATCCATTTCTGATGTCCGTTATTCCAACAGGTACTTACTTAATCATGTTTTACTTAATCTAAACATGATCACGTGATTAATTACTCATTTAATCACTAATCAGAAATGCGGGTTACTACATTCTCCCCCACTTAATAAATTTCGTCCTCGAAATTTAAGTCTTAGAGGAAAACTTAAATAGCCAACCAAATGTTCTTTATTACAATTGGACAAGCACAAACTCGATACAAAGAAGTACAAAATCTTAAAATAACTCGGGGTGCTCGGCTAACATCCGACTCTCCAACTCCCAAGTAGCTTCCTCTGTACCTCTGCGTTGCCACTGTACCATCACCAACGGTATGCGCTTGTTACGAAGCACCTTGTCCTTCCTGTCAAGAATCCGCAGGGGTTTCTCCACATACGATAGATCCTGATCCAGTTGCACCTCAGTCGGATGCAAGATGTGCGACTCGTCCGCCACATACTGTCTCAACAAGGACACGTGAAACACATCGTGAATCTCCGAAAGATCGGGTGGCAAGGCCAGATGATAAGCCACATCCCCAACCTTCTCGAGAATCTCGAAAGGACCAATAAATCTAGGTGTCAGCTTACCCTTGCGACCAAACCTCATCACCTTCCGGAAAGGTGATACACGCAAGAAAACATACTCTCCTACCTCAAAATGAAGTGGTCTGCGGTGAGTGTTCGCGTAGCTAGCCTGTCGATCCTGGGCTGCCTTAATCCTGCGTCGGATCAACTCGACTGCATCAATCATCTGCTGAATCATCTAAGGACCCTCAACCTGACGCTCGCCAACCTCGTCTCAAAACAAAGGTGTACGACAACGGCATCCATAAAGAGCCTCAAATGGTGCCCTGTCAATGCTACGATGAAAACTATTGTTGTAGGCGAACTCCACTAAGGGTAAATGATCATGCCATGCTGGACCAAAATCCATCACCGCCGCGTGAAGCATATCCTCTAAAGTGTGAATAGTACGCTCCGACTGTCCGTCCGTCTCTGGATGATAAGCCGTACTCAAGCTCAAAGTAGTACCAAGGGCTCGCTGGAAACTACCCCAAAATCTCGAGGTGAATCTCGGATCTCTATCGCTGATAATGCTCAATGGAATCCCATGCAATCGCACAATCTCTCGCACATATAATTGCTCCATCCTATCAAAGGTGTAATCGCGGTTATAGGGAAGAAAATGCGCTGACTTCGACAACCGATCCACGACAACCCAAATAGCATCACAATTCCTGGAAGACATAGGCAAGTGGGTGAAAAAGTCCATCTTCACATGCTCCCACTTCCATTCAGGAATCTCTAAGCTGTGAAGTAACCCTCCGGGTCGTCTAAATTCTGCCTTGACTTGTTGACACACAAGGCATCGGGATACGAACTGGTAAACGCTGCGCTTCATCCCTTTCCACCAAAATCGAGTGCGAAGATCCTTATACATCTTCATGCTGCCTGGATGTACAGAGAATCGACTGCGGTGAGCTTGCGATAAGATCTCATCCCTTAAAGTAGAATCCTCAGGTACCACAACTTGACCAAAAAGACACAACAGACCGTCTCCTTGCAGATGAAAAACAGAAGTATTATCACTCTCAGCCAGGCGGGCCAACTTCTGAGTCTTCAGATCAGAATTCTGAGCTTCCCGGATTCGTCTGTATAGCGCTGGCTCTGCAAGCATAGAAGAAACACGAATCCCTTGCTGTTCTTTCTTATGACGGAATGTGAATCCTAAAGAACAACACTCCTCCACTGCCTTCGAAACTGAACTGGTACGAAGGGAACTCACATAAACTTTGCGACTAAGCGCATCAGCAACGGGGTTAGAAGAACCTGGATGGTACTTGATCTCACAATCGTAATCCTTCAACAGATCCATCCAACGACGCTGCCGCATGTTCAACTCAGCCTGAGTGAACAGATACTTCAAACTCTTATGATCGGTGAAGATCTCAAATCGTTCTCCGTACAAATAGTGACGCCATATCTTAAGAGCAAAGACAATGGCTGCAAGCTCTAAATCATGTACGGGATAGTTCTCCTCGTGAGTCTTCAGCTGTCTGGAAGCATAAGCGATCACGTGGCCATTTTGAGTCAACACACACCCCAAACCCTGAAGAGAAGCATCAGTGAAGACTACAAAACCACCTGATCCAGACGGTAAAGCAAGAACTGGAGCTGTCGTCAGACGACGTCTCAACTCACAAAAACTATCTTCACAAGCATCAAACCAAACAAAAGAAACGTCTTTCTTCGTCAACTGAGTCAATGGCTTAGCTATCTAAGAGAAATTCTCCACAAAACGACGATAATATCCTGCTAAACCAAGGTAACTACGAATCCCAGAAGCTGTAGTCGGACGTGACCAATTCAAAATAGCCTCTGTCTTGCTAGGATCCACAGCTACGCCCTCCTGAGAAATGACATGACCAAGGAACACTACTCGGTCAATCCAGAAGTCACACTTACTCAGCTTCGCGTACAACTGTCTCTCCCTCAAGACCTGCAGTACAGTATAGAGATGGTAGGCATGCTCATCCATGCTGCGAGAGTACACCAAAATTTCATCGATGAACACCACCACGAACTTATCCAGAAAGTCGCGGAAAACTCTGTTCATCAGATCCATAAAAATAGCTGGAGCATTCGTCAAACCAAACGGCATCACTAGAAACTCATAGTGTCCATACCGCATACGAAATGCTGTCTTAGGAACATCCTCCTGTCGAACTCGCAACTGATGATACCCAGACCGAAGATCGATCTTCGAATAGACAGAAGTACCCTACAACTGATCAAAGAGATCATCTATCCGTGGAAGAGGATACTTATTCTTCACTGTCACCTGATTCAATTGGCGGTAGTCGATACACAACCGCATCGAACCATCCTTCTTCTTGACAAACAGTACTGGGTCTCCCCATGGCGAAACACTAGGTCGAATATAACCTTTATCAAGAAGATCTTGCAATTGCTTCTGCAGCTCTTTCATT
Organism: Henckelia pumila; assembly: GCF_033568475.1. Taxonomy (NCBI): domain Eukaryota; kingdom Viridiplantae; phylum Streptophyta; class Magnoliopsida; order Lamiales; family Gesneriaceae; genus Henckelia; species Henckelia pumila. The sequence continues at coordinate 99,336,150 of NC_133123.1, read as the reverse complement.
TCTGACGGTGCCAATCGATAAGGAGTTCTGGAAATCGGTGTAGTTCCAGGCACTAACTCAATGCCAAACTCAATCTCCCTTATTGGTGTCAATCCTGGAATCTCCTCCGGAAACACATCTGGAAAGTCACGAACCACTGGTATCTCTTGGATATCTGGCTCTCCTAAGGATGCGTCAATGGCATAGATAAGGTAGCCTTCCCCGCCAGACTCTAATGCACGCCGTGCCTTCAGAGCTGAAACCACTGGCATCGGGGGTCGCGCTCCCTCACCATAGAAATACCATGACTCATCATCCTCTGGACGGAACTGAACAAACCTCTGATAGCAATCCACTATCGCTCGGTAGGTAGTCAATAGATCTATCCCAATGATGCAATCGAAATCCTCCATCGCTAAAACCATTAGGTTAGCACTAAGCTGATGTCCCTCGAAATCCAAAACACAACCCACAACTAGACGCTTGGCTAAAACCTCGCTACCCATAGGAGTAGAAACCACTAATAACACGTCTAGAGGAATATATGGCAACTTATACTTCTTAGCAAAACGTGCTGAGACAAAAGAATGCGATGCACCGGTATCAATTAAAACATATGCTGGAAAACCACATAAACTACAGATACCTGCAATTATCCGATCGCTTTCAGCCTCCGCCTGCTCCTGGTTAAGCGCAAAGACCTGACCCTGGGTACGTGGTCTCAATGAAGAATGACCCCGAGAAGGAGTCTGAGTAGGCTGTCTCTGAGACTGCTGCGGATGCTGGCGCTGCTGCGAATACTGCTGCTGGAAAGGTGGCTGCTGGTACTGAGGTGGCTGAACAGATGCCTGAGAACCTCCAGAACCACTCGCTGCCCCAATCAGCATAGGACAATCTCTCTTCATGTGACCCTCCTGGCCACACTGGAAACATGCAGTGGCCGATCGACCACACTGCCCTGGAGGATGTCTGCGTCGGCACTGAATACAATGGTTCGGTCTCTGTCCACTAAAACGATGCACTCCACCAGATCCAGAGGAAGAAGAAGAAGTACCGCATTGCTTCTTGAAGGACTGTCCTCTCAGACCCAAAGGACTAGAGCTCACTGGCCGGGAATAAGAAGAATAAAGTCCCCTGTTCCTCTGAATACTGTCCTTGGCCTGGCGACAACGGTCCACCAAATCCTCGTAAGTCCCATCGCCGCCCACAGCAACCATCCGATGAATGTCGGGATTTAAACCCTGAAGGAAATGGTCAAACTTCGCCATAGAACTATCAGCAATATGAGGACAAAAGGGTAGCAGATCAAAGAACTTCTGCTGGTACTCCTCGATCGTCATCGTCCCCTATCGCAAACTCAACAACTCACTGGCTTTCTCTTGACGAAGAGCTCGAGGAAAATAAAATCTCTGATAAGCAGTACGGAACTCCACCCAAGTAGCTGCACCTCTAGCTGCTATGAATGGTGCGGAAGTAGATCTCCACCACTTCCTCGCTCTACCCTCAAGCATAAAGGCAAGAATCTCCATTCTGTCCTCAGCCGTGCAACGGAACTCCTGAAAGCACTGCTCCATCCTCTCCATCCAATCCTCCGCTTCTTCAGCTGTCTCACCACCCGTCAAATGCTTCGGGATAACTTCTTTGAATCTACGCATGCTCACTCGCTTGCACTCCTCGGGCTGTCCCCGACGTCTACGATCGTCTGGATCGCCTCAACGACCGCCGTCTACGCTACCGTGACTTTTGTCGTAATCTGCCATCTGTTACATAAGAACAGATAATTACTTAATCCGCTTTACAATATTCCCAGTGCAATGCGTTGCTCTGATACCAAAAATGTAGTGATCCAACCCGGATCCACTATCTAATCAGAGTTATAGTAAAAGAGCACGCAATAAAAGCTTTAAGTGTAAAGTGCGGATAATTAAAATACAACAAATCCAATCAGCAGAATACAACCGACGCTGTCACAAGTGTATAAATACTGTTATACAACCAAATCGAAGGTTCAGGATAAATAAATCCCTACCCTCTACAACCTCGCACTCCCCAAAGGTCAGTCCTGCTGAGAGCCGCCTGGACCGTCCAGCCTCAAACCTGCCCCGCCACAAGGTACACAACGAATACCCAAACACAGGGGCGTGAGCTAGAACGCTCAATACGAAGCAATGATATAAATACAAATATGCGCACACAGAAGCTTTAAAACTCAAGTGAAAACACTTGCTCATGGCGCCGGGAATACACAGTACCGGCTAGAGAGCTACTCCGCGGGGTACTCGTATATTCCATATCAGGGCTGAGCCAACCCCATCCTGACCCGAATCCAAAACAGGATACAAGCCTCATATGGAAACTGTCATACCTGACTCGAGTCCAAAATGAGATCATCGTTCCCTATGGAGACTGTCAATGATTCACATCTCTCCGGATGCAGTCACACGTAAAATCATGTATGTGCTAAGGCGGTAAAACATGCTAAAACATGATAAAACATATAGCACATACTCATGCAACATATAAGCAAATATATCATGCCGGCTATCTCGGTCAGTACTTACGTACCTCTAACACTGCTGGTCACACCTAGCTCTGCTGGTCTAGACTCCAAGCCTATTAGTCCAGTCTACTAGCTACTACAATGCAAATATCCATGCATCAACAATTAATCTCTAAAAGCCTTAACTAAGCTATTGCATACTCCTAAATATTTTTAGGATGCCAAAGCTATACCTGCGTCCGTCGTTAGCCCTTTGCTGACGATAGCCTCAAAACTAGGCCGTAGCTCCGCGACGACGTCTAGATCACTAAGCCACCTCCGGATTCCCCGTAGGACGCCTAGATCTCCCTAGATCTGAGTTAGAAGGCTTAAGAATCGAGAGAGAAGAGAGGAAATTGGTGTGAAAAATGAATTCTCAGACCCTCTATTTATAGGCAACGATCGGAGCCTCCGAACCTGGTTCGGAACGTCCGAACTCGATCGGAACTTCCGATCGCCCCTTCGGAGCTTCCGATCGCCCGATATTACGTCAGCCATGATGTCACCTTGCTGACATAACCGATGATGTGTACACTGAGTCCGATCAGAGCTTCCGATCTCGATCGGAGCTTTCGATCCTGGCACGGAGCTTCCGATCCACTTCGGATCGTCCGAACCCCTCTTCGGACCGTCCGATCCCGCTGAACCAATTCAATTAATTCGATTGCTCTGAATCCATTTCTGATGTCCGTTATCCCAACAGGTACTTACTTAATCATGTTTTACTTAATCTAAACATGATCACGTGATTAATTACTCATTTAATCACTAATCAAAAATGCGGGTTACTACACGCATTCCTTGCAAGAAGAAGGAATTGAAGATGGAATTCAGAATTTTGCACGATATTGTGGCCAAGTCTCTTCTGGCCAAAGCAGGTTCTTTTGATGCAATTACATCTGAAAAATTTTATGTTATGGTTGCTATCTCTGCTGGTATTTTTGTGAATTGGTCTGTTGTTCTGTTCAACATCCTATCTACTATGATAACTGCTCTTGCAGAACAATCCCAGGGATTTGCAGTTCAGATCGGAGATATATTAAATTATCTGAATGTCCATCTGGGACCCTCTTATGCACTTCATCCGCACAAGACTCTGAATGAGAGAGCAATTGAAGTTTACAAGGCTAAGCAATTAATAGTCTTCAAACATGGTTCATCTCATTCAGATGAAATTGAAGATCTTACTCTTCCGGATGAAAACAAGCCTCTATTAATTGAAAGTGCTAAAGAAATATCACCTCCCAAAAGGGCTACACCAAAGAGAAGATCATCGGCAAAGAGAAAGGTGATAATTCATTCCTCTGATTCAGAGACCTCAGAATCAGATCAAATGATTCTTGCAGACATTATTGTGCCACATTTTCAAAAGAGACGAAGGACAATTAGACTCCCTCCTCGGATCCCTATGCCTACCCAACCTGAACTAGTTCCCGCCATACCTATTTCTATGGTTGAACATATTGTCCCTCCAGTACCTCAGATGAATATCACTACCTTCTGCTCTGGATTTTTCAAAAATCCTGATGATGTCTCAAATCCAAAGTCAAAGTCTCAACGGCTAATTGATCTGACTGCCGATCGTATTGTCAAACATTTCGATATAAAGATGAAGATATTTGATAAATGGGTATTTCATCGTACCGAGGATCACTTCACCAATATCAAAAATTTGAACAAACTGGAGAGCATTGCATCTCTTGAAGAAAGAATTCTTGAATGGGTTGAGACTCAAGTCATTTCTCGAGCTCTGGAAAGAAGAGAGTTTGTAAAACTCAGGCTTCAGGAAAGCATTATTCGATCTCACATTCGAATACAGAGAGCAAAAGCTTCATCCCACTAGTTTGAACATCTTTGATATATCTGCCGCACTTACTCAACTGGAGAATGACGCTCATCTGTTAACTACAAAGGCAAATTTAATGAGACAAAATTTTCCTCTGGAAGCTCCAATCAAAGCGCAGGCTTCTTCATCTGATATGTGTTTTGAGATAGATGATTTGACTTTATCGGATGAACTCAGTATGTCTGCTGATCCAAATTCACCAACTGTCTTACCTGTTAGAGTTGCTTCTCCTCCACAAAAGTCATTAATCATTGATGTTGCCCCCACAGATCAATCTGCCCAGGAATGTTTTTCTAAGGAGCCACTGACTTCTTCTCACTTTTTTGATGCGTCAAGTGATCGTTTGTCATTACAGAACAGACTTACCTCTCTGTACATCCTGAATTTGAAAGTGAAATAGAGGTACCACTGGCTGCATCAACTGTTCTCAACACTTTACCAGATGAAACTCTTATTTCTTCAGAAGAACAAGTTGCACATGAGTTTCCAGTTGATACTTCTACTCAAGAAGATTCCTTTATTGAAGAAATACTCATGGACTCTCCAGAACGGACGAAGATCTTTGCTATTGATCCGCACAAAGCAATTGTACCATTCGTTCCAGTGGAAGAACAAAGTCATCTTTTATATGAAGAATCTCTGAAGATTGTTTCTTCTGAATGCTTGGTAATGGATCTGTCTCCTATCTTTGAGGTAGTTAGGACTGATCTTATTCATAGTCTATTCAGGCCTATTACCATCATGTTCAAAGATAAGTTAAATCTTCCATCTGCAACCCTCTCAGAGATCTCTATCACAGATCCAAATGAATCGTCAAAGATTATGGACGATGTTGTTCTTACACCTCCAGTTATCTCTGCCCCACTGCTTCAAATTTGTGCTTCATCTGAAGCTGCAACAACTTCATCCTCTTGTCCAAATGAAGATAGACCCGATCATTCTCTCTCTGAATCTTTGGCTCAATTATCTATTATTGTCAGTGAGTTGCATGTTAATCAGATCCAGACATCTGCAGAACTTCGTGATTTCAAATCACACGTGCTGACAATAGTAAATAACATTAGTGAATCTATTTTGAGTGTTCAGAAGCAACAAGTTACAGAATATATAAATATTCTTCGGAAACTTGACAGACTCGAAGCCTCTACAGAAGCTCACAATAAACAGATTCATGGCACTTTTGGTACTCAACTAACGGTTATTCTAGACCTTCTATCTGAGAGTAGTGATGCCAAAAAGGGGAAAAATGCTATCTCATCTAAAGCCAAAGGCAAAGGAAAGAAGTAAGGACCACCAGATCAGAAGAAGAGCATAGTAGATCAAATCATCTTGGAAAATTAATTTTTGACATTTATTTTGTCTAAAATTATTATTCGATCTATGATAAAATAATTTTGGAAAGCTCTTTGATCTATCACCTTTATCAAAATTTGATGCGAAAATGAACTTGATTTTGACATCACCAAAAATGGAGAAATTGTTGGAGATCAAATCCTAATAGTTTCGGTGATAACAAGTCAAAACAAAACCAAGTAATAAGATCAAATGCAAGATATTCGGATAAACCAATTGAGGTATAAATTGCCAGAACAAGTGCCCGATATCCAGATCAATCAAGAAGACTCTCAACGGATTTTTTAGATCAACCAGATCAAAAGCCTCACTTCAAAGTAACCGTTGCTGAGATTGTTGAACAAAAGACAAAATCATTTAATGATATTTTGAACGTTAATCTGCCTCCATCAAAGTCAAGATTTGTGAGCTATTTATTAAGATATGCTGGAGGCTATTTATCAGAGATTGATTGGAGGCTCATCATCAAAAATTGTTGGCGGCTCACCGGCTACTTTTGAAGTTTATAAATACTCAAACACTTCAAAGATTCAAACACGAGATCAAGAGTGAAAAACACAAGCTATCTAAATCGAAGTTCATTCAAAAAGCCTTCACTCAGCATTACTCAGATTCCCACATCTCAGATAAGAGTCTCGATATTCTGAGTTAGAAGATATTTCAAGATCGATCAAACTTCAAAGGAAGCATATACGAAATCGATCCAGATCAAAGTCATTCATAGCTATCCAGATCAAAACATCGAAACACACTCTATATTTGTACTGTGTAATTCAAAGCAGAAAGTTCGATCTGTTTCGAGAGAAAGTATTGCTAGTAGTTCCTCTCAAAGGATTGATTGGATTGGATTGGATTTGTACAAAGCCTTGTAGAAATCAAAGTTTTCTAGTGAAATCCTTCTGGAAGCAGAAGAAGGGGTGACGTAGGAGAATTCATCTCCGAACATCCAGAAACAACTCTATCTCTTTATTTACTGCACTTACTTTACCTTATCTGCCTTAGCTATACATATATTCAATCTGCGAGAAAGATTTCTTCCGCCTGTTATCTTTCAGATCTTTCGAGCAGATCAAAGTTTTAAGTAACAAAACTTCTGTCTGATTTTAACAAATCAGATCGAAGACTCTTTATATTTTTAAAATAGTGTATTCACCCCCCTCCTACACATATTTTCGATCCTAACAATATATATATATATAGTTTTTTTGCTCTTATGCATAGATATATAGAAAGATATAGAAAACAACCACATTATTAAAAACAAAAATTAAATTTCGTTTGATCACTATAAATAGTACTTTAATTTTTTTAAATTAAATCAGATTTTTATATATATTTTAAAATTTTTAAATCAAATATTTTATCACTCATAATATTATTTTTTTTAATCTTCAATATTATCTCTATCGATACTTTAAATTTAACCATATCTTATTTTTAAATTTAATGATTAATGATAATGTTTTTACTATTTTTATAAATTACTTTTGGACCAAAAACTATTTTTAGCAGAATTTTTTGCATATATATATATATATATATATATATATATATATATAGATTAATAATATTATTTTTTAATCTTTGTTGTGTATATACATAATTCCTAGGCAAAACACCAACTATTAAAAAAATTTCAATTTTGTTGAATCAAGAAAAATAATATTTTATTTTAAAAAAAAAATCACTCGTATTTTAATTATATTTTAAAATTTTTGGATAACATATTTTATCACTTATAATATAATATTTGTTTTATTTTAAATATTATCTTTACCTAGTTTAAATTCAACAATATCTTTATTTTTATCTATGCAATATTTTTACTATTTTTAGAAAAAACTTTAGGTGGAAAAATGTTTTTTTTCCTTTTTTAGCATATTTTCTTGTTTTTATATAGATAACTAGTATTCCACGTGTGCGATGCACAGAGTATTATTTTTATGTATTTTTTGAAAAAATTAATAAATAAGATTGTTTGAATAAATAATTAAAATACAAATAAATTAAGGTTGAATTGGATTAAACGATTTAAAATTTATCAATATAAATGTGTCTTAGATAACTTTTTAAAAATAAAATAAAAGTTAGGGAAAATAAGTTTTTTGGTCCAATAACTTGTCCATGTTTTGGTTTTGGTCCATTAACTTTCCGATGTGGGTTTTGGTACACTAACTTTGCATTTTCAGTGTTTTTTGGTCAACTGCATACGTGTCAATTTCTTATTGGTCCATGACTTATGACGTGGACCAATCAGAAGCTGACACGTATGCAGTTGGACCAAAAACATTGAAAATGCAAAGTTAATGTACCAAAACTCACATCAGAAAAGTTAATGGACCAAAACCCAAAGAGGGTAAAGTTACTGGACCAAAAAACTTATTTTCCCTAAAATTTATCTTGATATTTATTACACTACAATTGAGGTGATCACAACGGATTTCAAATCCGGAGTGTTGTAATCAATTTAAATTCATTATGGTTGGAGGAGTGTTTGATGGAGTTTATAAGTTTAATAATTTTTTTTTGAAAACTATTAGAAAACAGTTTTAAATAGTTAAGTCATTGAGATAAGTTATTTGACATCTTTTAAGATGTTTTTATTAAAAAAATAAATTTGTTACACCCCTATGTTTTTAGAAATGTCTGGTTTTAATATTTTACTTTTTCATATTATCTTTGTATATTTAAAATTTTATTATTTCCTAAGTAATTTATTTATCCAATAATTATAAATTTTATGCATGCAATATTTGTATTCCATTCAAAAACAAAATAGAAATTTTTTAAATTTTAAAAATTTAAATTTTAAATAGAAAAATATATAAAAATATATATAAATAAAATTAAATAAAATATAGATACATAATATTTGTTACAGATAAGTTACATTAAACTATATATATATGGATAAAATAATATTATTTTTTTGAATATTCAATGTTATATCTAATATATAATTTAAATTTGATCACATATTATTTTATTTTTAAATTTAATGATATTTGTTTGTTATTTTTCGAAAACATTTTTGAACGAAAAAATTTCATGTTTTTATTTTTAGTACATTTTTTATTATATATATGTATATGTATAGTTTAACTTCAATCGTATTTTTATCTACATTCTAAAATTTTTATATTAAATACTATATCGTTCATAACATCATTGTTTTTTGAAATATTTGTTGCTTATATCTATATATGCATATAAAAAAGCCAATTATCCTATTAAAATTAAATGTTAAATTTTTAATAATAAAAAAAGACTATTTAAATTTTTTACAATCTTATTTTTATATATATTTAAAATTTCTGAATTAAATAGCATATCACTAATAATATTATTATTTTTTTGAATATTTTTTTACTTTTATATATATATATATATATATATATATATAAAAGAAACAAAACACCTTTAAATTAAATTTTGTTTCATAATGAATTTTTTTAAAAAAAAAAACTCTATCGTATTTTTATAAAAAAAGTAAAAAAAAATTAAATGTTGTAAAAAGATTATTTTTATTTTTGTTTTTAATTCAATCATATTTTTTATTTATATTTTCAAAACTTTAGTTTAAGTACTTATAGCTGATTTTTATGTTTTTATTTATAAAAATGCTAAAGTTATAACAAATATCATGTACAATGATATTTACAACAATAATATCATGATATTTTGATATTTTATCGCAATATTTTGTATTTAATTTATCTTGATATTTTGATATATTAAACTCTTGTATTTATTTTTTGGCTTGTAAAATTTGATCTACAAATTTTGTTGTATTAGGCAAAACAACCAAAGAAAAAAGCAAAAATTAAATAGTATTTTTATATATATTTTAAAATTTTAGATCAAATATTTTATCGTTTATAATATCATCTTATTTTTTGAATATTCAATATTATCTCTATCTATAGTTTTGAATTAAATAATATATTATTTGTATTTTTTTAATTTTATGATATCTTTACTATTTTTGAAAATGTCTTTTTGGGCGAGAAAAAAAAATTGTTTTATTTCAATTTATGAGACTTTTTGTTTATATATATATATACAGTTTTGTTATGTTGCCCACTTTCTGTGCCCACCATCATACCCACCTATGAAGTGGCACTCATCCATTGGATGAACCATTTGTATATGATTCATCTCATCCATTGGATGATTGCCACCTCATAGGTGGGCATGAAGATGGGCACGGGAGGTGAGCAACATAACATAACTCTCTCTCTCTATATATATATATATATATATATATATATATATATATATATATATATATAAATTTTTATCTATATTTTAAAATTTTAGATTCAATAAGTCTATTATGCATAATATTATTTTTTAAATATTTGACACATATACGTATATATGCAAAACAATCACCCAATTAACCAAAAACTAAATTTTTTTATCATGAGAATATTATTTTAATTTTTGTTGAAATTCAACCCATATTTTTATATATATTTTAAATAAAATTATTTTTTCATCATAAAAAAATTATTTTAAATTTTTATAAATTTAATCGTATTTTTCCATGTGTTTAAAATATTTAGATAAAAATTTATATCACTTACTCACAATATAATCTTTTTTTTGAATCTATCTTTATCCATGAATTTAAATTCAATAGTATTTTTATTTGTGTTTTTTTATGCATTTACTATTTTAGAATGAAACTTTTGGCGGGAAAAGTTCATTTTTCTATTTTTAGTATACTTTTTTGTTTTTATATATATATAGATATATATATATATAGATATAGATATAGATATAGATATAGATTTGAAGAAAAAAATATTTAAAAAAACTATAAAATGAAAAAAAAAAACATGTGAACTTTAAGATAAAATATAGAAGATTTGGGGAAAAAATGAGAAAAAGATTATTAACAAGTCAACAACATCAAAGTAATTACCTAACAAATTATGCAATAGTAAACCGAAAATAAGTTTTGGTATTACATTGACACGCCAAAATAATTATCATCACGTGCACAAGTATTATATAATAGTAAAAAAAATTTGGGATATGGGAGTTGTTTGAGTAATAGAATATTTTACCAATGTAGATTCATCAAACTCTTTATTTTTCATATATACTAGTCGTCATGGCACACGCGATGCGTGTGTAAAATATTAAAATGACGAAAAGTAAACATTTAAAAGTATTTATATCTTTAATTCAAAAATAATACAAAACATAAATAAATTCAAAAAAATATATTGTAAATAGTGGATAGAAAATTCGGAGGATGGAGGTTGTTGGAAGGAGTGAGAAGTGGAAAGGAAGTTGAGAGGGAGAGAGAGAGTGGTGAAGGGTATAAAAGAAATAAATATGTGAAAATTCATCATGACATCATAATCAGTTGGTATAGGATGTTTAGACTTAATAATATATATATATATATATATTATTACAATTTTGAGTGTGTGAGTTGTGAACGTTGTATATGCGTTTTTTTTCTTCAAAAAATAAAAAGCTACTCTCAATTGAGTCGTAACATTTTTTTTTTTTTTTTCAAAAATAAAAATCTTCTTGAATTGGGTAACGTTTTGAACAATTTTGCTCGTGTAATCTGTAACTCATCTCCAGTGAATTAATATGTGGTGCTATGGTGTTTTTTTTTTTTCAAATAATACACCAATTCAGTGGATGGAGGTACCCTCCAAAATCTTAAACGAATCCGACCAGGATAGACTGAGAAATGTTAAATTTTCTTCAAATCACTAATTCTAAACTTAACTTTACATACTTTTTCTTTCAAAAAAATTGTATTTGTATTTCTTGATTCATAAAAAATGTTTCTGCACTCTTTATACCCACATGTTATTTTTCGAATGAAAGTCAAGATAAAAAATTTAAAATATGATACTAATATATGTTATTTGATTACTAATTGTTTAAGATTTGATACTAATATATAATTTTAAGAGCACTCAAATATGTATACAATTATTGGCATTAACGATACATTTGTCTTTTTTTGGATCAAAATCAGTACGAAGTATTGAAAATATGATACTAAATATATATGATATTTAAGTACTAACTATTTTATTTTCGAAATCTTATCTAATTTAGTACCCGATTTTAACTAATTAGGGCTCAAATATCATATATTAGTATCATATTTTCAATGTTTTGTATCGATTTTTACCTTGAAATACGTGTGTCCAAGGAGTGTAGAAATATTTTTTTATATATCAGGGAGTGAAAACACATATTATATTTGATAGAAACTCAATGCAAATTTTGAGTTTAGATTTAGAGATTTAGATGTTGTTTGTCAGAGCATATAAACTTTTGAAAACAACTTATAAGCTAGTTTAAAGCTTGAAATAGATTATAAACTCTTTAAATTTATTAGACAGTTTTTTTTCAAACAACTTATAACACGTAAAACTATATATTTGGACACCTTATAAACTATTTTTAAAAAATAAAAACACCACTATCTTTTTAAAAAAGATCTTATATTAATATTTTATTTCTTCATTTTATCTTTATATGTTTTTTTTTAAACACCCACCATACCATCCGTGATTTTTTTTTCATTATTTATCATTTTTTCATAAATTAAAATATAATAATTTTATTTTTAATCTATGTTTAACATTTATCATAAAATCTTAAAACTCTTTATTTATATATATATATATATATATATATATATATATATTTATTTACATTACCTTCATACTATTATATTTTTTTGCTAATTTTGATCATAAAAATTTTTATAATAACAAATACATCAATATATTTAATTTGTTTGAAATAATAAATTCAAACAGCTTAACAGATTAGTTTTAAAATAAGATTTGACTGTTTTTAAACTCCAAAAACTTATAATATGTTGTTAATAGAGCAAATTGGTGATAAATTCCAAAACCCAAACTTGACTTTGTCCTATCTTCCTACCCATAAGATTCTTTGCAATAGCACCAAACTTGAATAATTAAATGTTTAATTTTTGTACTTGATTTATGCTTATTTATGTTTAAAATCTAAATACTTTATGCTAAAATCTGAAGATTTTGTACTTAATTATGGTACAAATAATTATCCGTGAAAATGGTATCAGAGCTTTAGGTTAATTATTCAGACGTAATATTATTCATTAATTCATACTTTTCTTTGTTGATGAGAAGATTTTTTACAAAAGATGACTTCAAACGAAGGTTTGAATCAAGAGGATTTTATTTATATGAAATCCTATAAACAAGTTAATCTATTCAAAATAGATTCCTTACAACAGGTTTTGATTAATAATGCTATCGATTTTGAAGGGATTAAGAAAGATGATTTCTAACTCTCAATTTTTAGAGATGGCCCCAGATTCCTCTAAACTCTCTGGAGATCTTAGAGAAATCCAAAAGACGGTACAATATTACAGCAATCAGCTGTATGAAATATCTCGAAAAATTGGAGAAATCCTTAAGAAACAAGAAGAAATTCTTGTAACTTTAAGGGAACTTCAAATGAAAATCCAAAATCTAGAACAAACATCTTCTAGGAAAGGAGGAAGATTACCACTCTCGTTTGGTACTGAACCTTTGTTACATCAGAAAGGTAAAACCAAAATGGTACAAAAACCTTTAACTGATGAAGTGATGATGATTAATCTTATAAAAGCAGTATAAAAAAAGAATATGATCTGATGACTACTTTAGAAAGATTAAATCTAGAGGATCTACAAGATCTTGCAGATTCAGTTGCAAATCTTAAAGTTGTAGATCTAAAGATGAATTCTCATGAAGGTGAGCTACCTACTGGGAATCCTCAGAGATATGTTGTTAAAACAGAAGAACCACCTTCTGAATTCCAGGTTGGAGAAAATTCACATCCAGCAGGAACAAGGACAAGACGGAGTAAAATCTCACTCCATCAAATTCCTTACGGAAAAACTGTTTTAGATCCAATACATCCTTATGGGATTATGTTAAACCTTGATGTGCTGGATTTCAAAAAGTGAGAAGATCTTATAGATGATTGGACGTCAGCTATGAGAATTGCAGCAGGGACATTAGATCTCAATAAAGAAGGATTCATTAAAATTCTAGAAATAAGTCTAATGGGATCTGTTAAGATCGCTTGGGAGATTATTATGCCAGAAACTAAGAAATCAATCTTAGCAGGAGAATTCCTCAGCGAGATTGGAGGAAGAATGATCACCCTATTTAAAGCACAATTCATAGGGATAGACTATTTCAATAATCAAGATACAGAGTAAAAGAGAAGATATACTCAAGCTCTGTATAGCGTCGAGTTACATGATATATGTTTAGTTGATGAATACATTATGTTATTCACTAAATACAGATAGAGTTCGGGAGTCGAGGAAAATGTAGCTATTCAACTATTTTTTGCAAAAATGCCAAGCCCCTGGAGAGAAATGCTGATAAAAGAATATGTTCCAGGTAATCTTGATACATTGGCAAAACACGCCTCTTTTTTGAAAGGAAAATTGGCAGAATGGTGTCACATGGCAGCATTACAAAAGAACTGTTGGAAAACTGTGTTCAGATCAATTAAGAATTGATACCCGGTGCAGCGGAAAATTAAAATTTTTATTTTATTATATGGAACGATTCCATATATGGGTATCAAAAATTTTACGATTAAATTTGTTCAAGTAAAAATAAAACACAGTTAAATTTTTACCTCGTCAAGCAAAAGCTTGATCGTGGACTCCAACAGAATTTAATCTGCTCTTCTTGTAAATCCCGGGAACCGATGACAGTCACGATCTAACTCCGAAATTAGGTCCACGAATGAAAAACAGAAACCCTCTGATTGACTGCACTAGAAATCAATCAGAAGTTTTACGTAGAGAATAAACAGATATGATCTGTTAATTCGATTTGTAATTTTTCACAAAAATCACAAGTCGAATTTTCTCCAAAAGGGACAGAGGAATTTTTGAAAAATCCTCTTGAATAGTATAGAGTGAATTTTGAAAATTGCAGTATTCAATGTATCTAATTTTCGAACCCAACACCTCTATTTATAGATAATTTCTAGTTATAATTGTATCAGGACTCTAACTCCTTAAAGCCCACAATCCATAACTTAAGCCCAACAAGCCAAACCTGTTGTTATAGAAATTAATATGAAACTCATCGTGACTCCAATTGATAAACGATTTCACCAATGTGCACAGAAACCATTTCTGCATCTTTTAAAGTCAAGATAATTTTTCTGAATTCGAATTCAGTGATTTCCAAAAATGACCATCCCTATGTCATTTTAGGAAATCTCACTCCCTTTAATTAAGAAGTCCAACTTCTCTTTCATTAAATTTAACTCTTTAAATTTAACTATCTCTACGGGGTTTTAGTAATCCATTACTTGTGTAACCCTCAATGGTTCAGGAATACAGCTAGCCATGGGCTCACAACTCCTTGTGACTCGGAACAACAATTTCCGACTTACCCATCGAATCATGGTAAGAGCGCCTAGCAACATCGCCCCATGATTCCCTAGGTATTACTGATAGTGCCTGCAAGAACCAGTAGATTTTGGTTAGCGTACAGTACGGTCCCTTCAACCAAATATCCCGATCGAATCAACAACCATTGGTGCATCGAGAGTCGTTCGAGATTCGATAACTATGCATAACATCTTGGAGATCTATTAGTGACATCGCATGTGTTACTAGGAACACCAAGTAACCTAAAACACATCATGTACTCTGGCCAAAGATTCGTCACACTAATATCTCCTCAGATCGCATAGGATATCCACACTCGCAAGTATGTGGTGAATCCTTGACAACAAAGCATCGACTCCTATATGTGTCGTAACTGTACCCAATCCCGACACCTGATGACCCCAATAGAGTCGGTAAATGAGTCAAAGTACAAAACTAGCATATAGAGTCTCAATGATGTTTCAAGTAATAAGGACTAATGGTGTACAACCAAAACCGCGGACTTTATCCACTCGATAAGTGATAACCACTTGGAAAATCCGAATAAGGTAGTTCGATCATTCATCATATGAATATCCATTTGCATGCTTTGAACATCTCTATGTTCCATACCAATGAAACGTGGTACTCGGCATCGCAAATGCTAGTCTCAATCTCGAGTGATCCTTATCCTTATTTGCGGACGGCTCAATTGACTAGGAACAGTTTAGAATATACAGTGACTATAAGATGTGTTTCATGATAGCCATCCCCATGTGCTACCACATCTTACATACACTATAGTATATTCAAGGTCTTTATCAAAACAACAATAGTATATCATAATATAACATTATGAAGAAAAATAAAGTCAATGCCATTATAAAAGTGTAAATTATATTAAACAAAAGATTGTTTTACATAGAGTCATAAAAGCCCTTAGCCATAAGTTGGCTAACCGGGCACCCACTCTTTCAATTTCCCACTTGCCCTAAAGCCAACTAGTCATACTACATAATCCCATTGCTTCGCGATGTTTGTCAAACAATGGTCCTGGCAAGGGCTTAGTAAGCGGATCAGCGATATTGTCTGTAGAGGCCACTCTCTCGACACTGATGTCTCCTCTTTCCACGATCTCCCGGATGATGTGGTATTTCCTCAGTACGTGTTTGGACTTCTGATGAGACCTTGGTTCCTTTGCCTGAGCAATGGCACCCGTGCTGTCACAGTACACCGGGACTGGACCAACAGCTTCAGGAATTACACCCAACTCTTGGATGAATTTCCTTATCCAAACCGCCTCTTTAGTAGTAGCTGATGCTGCAATGTATTCTGCCTCAGTGGTGGAATCCGCTGTGGTGTCCTGCTTGGAACTCTTCCAAGAGACAGTACCGTCATTGAGCACGAATACAAATCCAGAGGTTGATTTCGAGTCATCCACGTCACATTGGAAGCTAGAGTCGGTATAGTCTTCCAACTTCAATTCTCTCCCTCCATAAACCATGAATAAATTCTTAGTCCTTCGCAAGTACTTAAGAATATCCTTCACGGCTTTCCAATGCATTTGACCGGGATTGGTTTGGTATCTGCTCGTGACGCTCAGAGCATAGGCCACATCCGGTCTGGTAGATATCATCCCATACATGATACTACCTATGGCTGACGCATATGGCACGTGTGTCATCTTCTCTATCTCTTCGTCAGTCTTGGGACACATAGACTTGGATAAAGAAACTCCATGACACATAGGTAGATGTCCTCTCTTGGACTCATCCATAGAAAACCTTTTCATTATGGTGTCGATGTAGGTTGATTGAGTGAGTCCTATCATTCTTTTAGATCTATCTCTATAGATCTGAATTCCTAGAATATAGGATGCCTCACCTAAATCCTTCATCGAGAATCTACCTGATAACCATATCTTTGTTGACTGCAACATCCCTACATCATTCCCCATGAGTAGGATGTCATCAACATAAAGTACTAATAATGTTACCGCATTCTTAACTACTTTCTTGTACACGCATGGTTCCTCCGGGTTCTTGATAAAACCAAAATCCTTTATCGTTTCATCAAATTTCTGGTTCCAACTTCTTGATGCTTGTTTGAGACCATAGATTGATCTCTGAAGCTTACATACCTTATGCTCGCTTCCCATGGATATGTATCCCTCAGGCTGCATCATATAGATCTCTTCCTTAATGTTTTCATTAAGAAATGCAGTCTTTACATCCATTTGTCATATCTCATAGTCATACCATGCTGCTATGACAATAAGGATTCTTATGGACTTGAACATTGCGACTGGTGAAAAAGTTTTATCATAGTCAACTCCTTGTCTTTGAGTATAACCTTTTGCCACCAATCGTGCCTTGTAGGTCAATACCTTTCCATCAGGCCCAAGCTTTCTCTTGTAGATCCATTTGCACCCAATTAGAACAATTCCATCGGGAGGATCTACTAAAGACCAAACTTGGTTAGAATGCATCGAGTCTATTTCCGATTGCATAGCTTCAAGCCATAAATTCGAATCCGCATCAGAAATTGCTTCCTTGAAGTTTCTTGGATCACATCCAATGTCGGGTTCACTTTGATCCCCTTCAAGAAGAAGACCATATATGATAGGAGGCCTAGAAGTCCTCTCGGATCTTCTAGTAATAGGCGTGTCTTGTGATGATTCTTGAGGTGTAGGATCGCTATTTTGTATCTCGGGTTCTTCTCGAATTTCTTCGAGTTCCATCATATTGCCTTTCTTATCCAATAAGAACTCCTTCTCCAAGAAGGTGGCATTCCTTGAAACAAACACTTTTGTTTCAGCAGGATGATAGAAATAATATCCGATTGAATTCTTCGGATACCCTACAAAATAACATAAGGTGGATCAACTATCCAACTTATCTCCCACTGTCTGCTTCACGTAAGCAGGACATTCCCAAATCCTCAAGTACGAATACTTAGGAGCTTTGCCATTCCATAACTCGTATGGTGTTTTATTTACTGCTTTAGTGTGGACGTTGTTTAACAACAATACCGCCGTTTCAAGCGCGTAGCCCCAAAACGGAGGTGGGAGCTCAGTGAAGCTCATCATGGATCGAACCATGTCCAACAAAGTTCGATTGCGACGCTCTAAAACACCATTCAGCTGAGGTGTCATCGGAGGAGTGCACTGAGAGAGAATCCCATTCTCTTTTAGATAGTCCAAAAACTCGGTACTTAAGTATTCTCCACCTCGATCCTATCAAAGTGCCTTAATACTTTTACCTAGTTTTTTTTCTACTTCAGCCTTGAATTCTTTGAACCTTTCAAATGCTTCAGACTTATATTTCATTAAATATAAATACCCATACCTAGAATGATCATCGGTAAAGGTAATGAAGTAGGTGTTGCCACATTTAGTACCAATCCTAAATGGACCGCAAACATCTGTATAGATCAAATCCAACAGATTTTGACTACGCTCAGGTTTTTCTTTGAAAGGAGATTTAGTCATTTTTCCCTTTAGGCAGGACTCACAAGTAGGTAGAGAGTTAATATCAGACATATCAAACATGCCCTCTCCCACTAGCTTGTTCATCCTCCTTGAGGAAATATGACCTAGCCTAGCATGCCAAAGGTTTGCCGGGTTTTGACTATCGTTTTTCCTTTTAATTGTTGTTACCGGTTTATCAACATAATTAATTGGAACGTCTTTTAATTTTAAGCTATATAGATCGTTTTCAAGTTGTCCATTTCCAATCAAACATTCATTCTTGTAAATATTGCAAATCTCATTTACAAAATTGCAAGAAAAACCATCTCTATCAAGCATAGAAATAGATATAATATTTTTGACCAAATCCGGAACATATAAAACATCTCTCAAAAATAACTTAAAACTATTTTGCAAAACTAAATAAATGTCTCCTATAGCTTTGGCTTCGACTCTAGAACCATTCCCGAGCCTTAGCTGGGTCTCACCCATCCTTAGCTTACGACTTCTTGTCATCATCTGCAAATCATTGCAAATGTGAGATCCACATCCGGTATCCAATACCCAAGAAGAAGTATTAAGCGAAACATTTATTTCAATGTAAAACATACCCTTTGCAGTTCGCAACTGTTCGAGGTATTCCTTGCAGTTACGTTTCCAATGACCGGGTTTCTTGCAGTAATGGCAAACGTTTTCATCTTTTATCCCAATTGAAGCCTTGGCCTTTCCCTTCTTATTTGGTACAATCTTCTTGGGCGGGGCAGAACGTTTCTTACCCTTTCCACTTGGTCATTTCTTAGAGTTAGAAGAGGAGCCAACCAAGAGTACCGGTTTATCCTTCTTTAGTGTGGCTTCATATGTGACAAGCATATTGACCATCTCTTCAAGGGTGGCCTCTATCTTGTTCATATTGAAGTTCATCACAAAACCGTCAAACAATGAAGGAAGTGATTGAAGCAAAAAGTCCGCGCTAAGTTCATGCTCCAAAGTCAAGTCGAGTGTTACCAACTTTTCAATGAGTCCAATCATGCGCACCCCATGCTCACGGACCGAAGTCCCATCTCGCATCTCTGACGGTGGCATACCTCTCCGACCTTGACTGAGCTCCAAAGAGTTCCTTGAGGTTCTTGTGAATGTCAGCAGCATTCACGGTATCCTCGAATCTCCTTTGAAGCTCATCAGACATCGAAGTCTGCATGTAGCATTTGGCCTTGATATCATGGTCCCACCATAAATCAAGTTTGGCCAACTCTTCCGGACTTGTATTAGCCGGGGCTTCCTTCGGATGCGGCTTCTCTAACACATAGAAAGCTTTTTCCGAAGTAAGAATAATTTTCAACTTACGGAACCATTCCGTATAGTTTGCGCCAGTCAATTTGTTTTGTTAAGAATTGAAAACAGTGGATTACGAGAAGTCATTGTAATAGTATACTGAAAAGGAAACAGAAAATAATCAATGATTGTTTAATTAATTTACTAAGACATAAAATATGGCGAATTTTAATTTTATGAATTACACTCCCACTATTTTAACGATTTCACTACCCTCTAGTGAAAACGGAAAACTGTTTTCCTTAGTAAGAACATGGAGTCCAATTGACAAATCATGATCCCGAATAATATCAGCCAACCATAATTTTCAAAAGGTAGAGCCCAATTACTTCCAAAGTAACCCCCATGTTTTTACCTCATGTCCAATAAGGGCCCAATAATATGACGTCGTTTATTGTGACATGTCAAGATAACCCATCAATATTAAGTTGTGATGGACGGTCGCCATGTGGATCCCCAATAATATGAGCCAATCCCATGGGAGTTCCACCCAACTTACAACATGTGTCGATCCAATGTACAGCTTTCCGACGAACGGACCCCCCCAATAATATGAGCCGGACCGTATCCGCGGGTAGTATTTTATACATTGATCGTTGATGGAAGGTAGAAATATTTAAACAATATTTAAATTCCCTTTTTATTAATCTTGATATCAATTTTAAATCATATTTAAAATGAGGGATTTTTAATTTTGAAAATTTGTCTCATCATGTAATTTATGTATGCTTGTGGGATTCACACAATTTAGTCTAAACATGCATACATCAATAATATCATATATTATTTAAGGATGATCGATCCCATTAACTAATCGACCCGTGGTTGCCAATCACGAGTCTAAGTCCAATCCTAGGTGATATGCAAGTGTGCAATGCAATCCTATTACATTGAGCTTCCAATTTACATTTCTTCGGTCTTCATTGTCTGCTGGGCCCACCATTTCTTCAAATCTTTGTCTCCCACTAAGTCTAATAAATTTACAATAAATTTCGATGACAAATATGGGATACATTTTTAGGGGTGGGAACGGGCCATAAACCAGTCCCACTTTTATTACATATGACAATCATATTGGGCTATAAACCAAGCCCATTAATAAAATCCAACAACAATAACACAAATGTAAATTACCTAACATACACCTAAAACATTGGTCATGGCAATCGATCATTCTTTATCCAATAATAAATTCATCCATAAGATCATATCTTATCATCAATTGTACCAAAATAATTAATTTTATAATATTTAATTTAACGGATAAAATTTATAAATTTTCCAAAAATTCAAATTTATCCAAAAATCAATTTTAAAATTTTTGGACTCGAACAATTCGATCCGATTCCTCGTGAACCAATCAAAACAATTTTTGATCGGATCAAAAACTATAATTTCAAAAAAATTAAAATTTTAATTAAAAATTAAAAATAATTTTTCCGGGCTGCACGGGACAATCCCGGGCAGCCCGCGCCCCAAAGAGGGGGCCCGGGCAGGGCAGCCCGTTGCTGCCCCTTGGGCAGCGACAATCGCTGCCCTGGTCAGCGAAAGACTCGTTGCCCTGGGCAGTGACGTTCACTGCCCATGGGCAGCGATCCAATCGCTGCCCGATTTGCCTATTAAAATTCAATTTTTAAAATTTTCGTTTTGTTTCAAAAACCGAGGCTTAAAAATTTTGTACAATCGATTAATTTAATCGTTTGATCTGAGAAACCTGTCTCTGATACCACTGTTGGAAAACTGTGTTCAGATCAATTAAGAATTGATACCCGGTGCAGTGGAAGTTTAAAATTTTTATTTTATTATATGGAACGATTCCATATATGGGTATCTAAACTTTTACGATTAAATTTGTTCAAGTAAAAATAAAACACAGTTAAATTTTTACATCGTCAAGCAAAGGCTTGATCGTGGACTCCAACAGAATTTAATCTGCTCTTCTTGTAAATCCCGAGAACCGATGACAGTCACGATCTAACTCCGGAATTAGGTCCACGAATGAAAAACAGAAACCCTCTGATTGACTGCACTAGAAATCAATCAGAAGTTTTACGTAGAGAATAAACAGATATGATCTGTTAATTCGATTTGTAATTTTTCACAAAAATCACAAGTCGAATTTTCTCCAAAAGGGACAGAGGAATTTTTGAAAAATCCTCTTGAATAGTATAGAGTGAATTTCGAAAATTGCAGTATTCAATGTATCTAATTTTCGAATCCAACACCTCTATTTATAGATAATTTCTAGTTATAATTGTATCAGGACTCTAACTCCTTAAAGCCCACAATCCATAACTTAAGCCCAACAAGCCAAGCCTGTTGTTATAGAAATTAATATAAAATTCGTCGTGACTCCGATTGATAAACTGATTTCACCAATGTGCACAGAAACCATTTCTGCATCTTTTAGAGTCAAGATAATTTTTCTGAATCTGAATTCAGTGATTTCCAAAAATGTCCATCCCTATGTCATTTTAGGAAATCTCACTCCCTTTAATTAAGAAGTCCAACTTCTCTTTCATTAAATTTAACTCTTTAAATTTAACTATCTCTACGGGGTTTTAGTAATCCATTACTTGTGTAACCATCAATGGTTCAGGAATACAGCTAGCCATGGGCTCACAACTCCTTGTGACTCGGAACAACAATTTCCGACTTACCCATCGAATCATGGTAAGAACGCATAGCAACATCGCCCCATGATTCCCTAGGTATTACTGATAGTGCCTGCAAGAACCAGTAGATTTTGGTTAGCGTACAATACGGTCCCTTCAACCAAATATCCCGATCGAATCAACAACCATTGGTGCATCGAGAGTCGTTCGAGATTCGATAACTATGCATAACATCTTGGAGATCTATTAGTGACATCGCATGTGTTACTAGGAACACCAAGTAACCTAAAACACATCATGTACTCTGGCCAGAGATTCGTCACACTAATATCTCCTCAGATCGCATAGGATATCCACACTCGCAAGTATGTGTTGAATCCTTGACAACAAAGCATCGACTCCTATATGTGTCGTAACTGTACCCAATCCCGACACCTGATGACCCCAATAGAGTCGGTAAAGGAGTCAAAGTACAGTACTAGCATATAGATTCTCAATAATGTTTCAAGTAATAAGGACTAATGGTGTACAACCAAAACCGCGAACTTTATCCACTCGATAAGTGATAACCACTTGGAAAATCCGAATAGGGTTGTTCGATCATTCATCATATGAATATCCATTTGCATGCTTTGAACATCTCTATGTTCCATACCAATGAAACGTGGTACTCGGCATCGCAAATGCTAGTCTCAATCTCGAGCGATCCTTATCCTTATTTGCGGACGGCTCAATTGACTAGGAACAGTTTAGAATATACAGTGACTATAAGATGTGTTTTATGATAGCCATCCCCATGTGCTACCACATCTTACATACACTATAGTATATTCAAGGTCTTTATCAAAATAACAATAGTATATCATAATATAACATTATGAAGAAAGATAAAGTCAATTCCATTATAAAAGTGTAAATTATATTAAACAAAAGATTGTTTTACATAGAGTCATAAAAGCCCTTAGCCACAAGTTGGCTAACCGGGCACCCACTCTTTCAAGAACTACAAAAAGATAAGGGGTATAGATAAACGTACTCCTTTATGTTGTAGAGAAAATAATCTCCCAACAATCATTGGGAATAGATCACAGGGATTTAAAAGAAAGAAATTCAAAAATAATCCCTATAACAAATGAATGAGAGGTTCTTGGAAACCGATGATAGTTTGGTCTAAACAGAAGGCCAGATCTTATAGATCAGGAAAAAGAAGTAAACCTACAAGAACATCCCCAGCAATAAGCTCATCTCAAAGCAGGGGAAGAATACCATCTAGAAGAACTTTAAGGAGAACTCATACGAGAGCAAATGAAAGTTTTAAAGATTGTAACTGCTGGACATGCGGAGCAAGGGGACATATTTCAACAAATTGTCCAAAAAATGAGAAGAAATGAGTCAAACTCTTTGAAGCAACATCTGACATGGATGATGCGGTCTTCTTTCAGGATCTTTTCCAAGTATATCAGTTTGAAGATATACCCCCAGACGAAAGCATATACGAGGAAGAAATGCTGTGTAGTCAAGAATAATCTGAGGATGAATTATAATCAGAATCAGAGTAAAGAGGAAGTGTTTCGGCATGAAACACATGAGAGTTTGGATGGATTTTTTAGTCAAACTACTGTATCTCATAATATGATCTAAAGAATTATGAGAGAAAATCATATTCTACAAAAATATCAAGGATTTTCGGCAAGACAAGTGGAAAGAGTTTTAGGAAACCTGAGCCTTAGACAAAGAAGACACAATCTGATTTACAAGGTATCCAGAAGGGAAATGGCGATCCCAATGGAATTGACTAGTAATCAGATTGAAATGCAATTAATCCCTTTTGAAGAAATAAGAGAAGAATTGCAAAAGCTTAAAGGTGAAGTAGCAAGAACGATGTCCTGGATTCATATTGGAGCAATCTAAATAATGATCAAAGCTACTTTTAAAGAAGGAATAGATTCACCCATAGATATCGTAGTATGCGATAAAAGAATGGGGAACATAGAATATGCTATTTTGGAAATTATCTCATGAAATTTATGTGCAGAAAAAATTGTAGGAGTTATTTACCCAAGAATAGCCTACAATTTAGCTGACAGATATTTTAGTCGAGCCTTGACGTTGCATCAAAATTTCAAGGAAAAACGATTAATAAAGGAAGGTAATAGACCATACTCTATTACATATCAAATTTCATATGCTCTTTCTAATACTCACCATTCAGAATTATTTATTAGAAATGAGTTTATTGAAATTTCAGAGATTTTCGGAAAGGCTGCGCAGGAAATCTACCCGAAAAGAATCGAATTTCCTTTAATTCAGGAAACAGACATTCAAATCCAAGACAAACCGGTTCTCTACAGAGATCATAAAATAGAACCTAGAAGGTTATCTTTCCAGGGTAACCGAATGACAAGTCGAAGATGGGACAAATCTCATTCAAAAAATTCCACCAGAAGAAAAGGAGTTTTCGATAATGGGAAAAATTAGATCTCCAGAAGTATGGAAAGAAATCAAAATAGTATTCGAAATTACGAGTTTTAGAAACTAATTCCCTTGTAATTCGATTTACAATTTAGAACAACAGGAAAAAGGAACTTACCAAGGAGTGATAAATATTGGAGAATTGAAAGTTCAAATCTGTGGAATTCCAGGAAAAGAAGTAGATCACCTTATTCTTGGCTTAGAATTCCTTGAGGACCATAAACCATGGAAACACTTTGAAAGATGAATATAGTTTATGACAAAAGAAAAAACTTGAAGAATTCAATAAAAATTCTACGAGATGGCCAATCAAGAAAATTGGGTAAGGGATAATCCCCTAACCAGATTTGAAAACTCTGTTCACAAACAGAGAAAGAAACAACTCTTGAAGTTAGTAAATCATGAGCATGATTTACTAGAACGCATCGGAGAAGTAGAAAAGAGTAACCATACTCTACCTACTGAGGCCTTAGGAAAATTAAGGCTAAATAGTCTTAATCGGATTACTGAGTTACAACACAGCTTATTAAAAATGGCAAGAACATTTAGTAATCCCTTTAAGTAAAATGACAACAAGCCCTTTCTCCATATACATTCCAATTGGGATGTTGTATGAACAATATAAGGTCGAATACTTTGCAGCCTATATTAATTCAGGAGCAGAAATTTGTACAGCAAAAAGAGGAGTCTTTCCTATAGCTTTTGAAGAAGATTTTTCAAAAATTATTGGACGAGATTTCTAGAAAAAAATTCTAATTCTTTGCAAAAAAATAAAACAAGCAGAAATCCTTATGGAAGACGCAGGTCAGACTCTTTGGTACAAGGTAAAGACACCGCCGATATATTTCCACGATACATGGGGCTTCTAGCACCTAAAATCCAATTTACTAAATTACATACATTAAATTTAATAAATATTAGAATTATTATTTTTAGGGTTAACTGATTTAAATTCTTTATTTGAATTATGTGCTAATAAAATATTTTTATTATTTATTCAATGATTTTATTGTACTAACTATTTAATTAATGTTTTTAATTATTTAATGTTATTTGTCAAAATGATTTTTATTATGCAATTTAATTGTTTTAATATTTTTAAAGGTTTAATCTTGCATATTTAAATAATTTTAATTAATTATTTAGTTTATTCTTTTAAATAATTTTAATTGTTTAGCTTATTTGTTTAAATATTTTTGAGTGTCCAACTTATTTATTTTAAATAGCCTAAGTTTAGCGGTTAGTTATTTTAAATTATTTTAAGTTATTTTAAATGTCTATCTTATTTATTTAAATCCTTTTTAATTGTCCAAATTATTTTAAAGTTTTTTTTTCGCTTGTGTGTTTATTTAAATTGTTTTTAAACTTTAGTCTAGTTTGTTTAAATTATTTTAATCGCTCTACTTGTTATTTAAATATTTTACTCGCCGCCGTGACATCAGAATATTTTAAGTGTTTAATTCTTGGATTTTCATGCCTGAATCAGTCTTTAATATTTATGATTTTAATTATTTTAATTTTATGTGTTAATTGGCTAAATATTATATTTTTCCCGCGCATTAGAATTTATTATTTTTAACTTTGCGAAAATTAGCATTTTATGCCCGGACTAGTAAAATCAAATTTAATATTTTAAATTAGGATTTTCAAACTTATATTTTTTTAGTGCATTTTAATTCATAGTCCTAAGTTGCTATTTTGTGAGTAGCACTTTTAATAAAGTGTAGCACTTCTATACCTATAAATACACACTAAAACATTATCCCCAACTTAAATGATTTAACCCTAGCCTCCCAACACTCACACACACTCATCTACGCCTAACACACACACACACACCTACACCTCTCACGACTTGCCATGTTCATGCTTGAGAATGCATCGGATTTCTTCTCCTTTGAGATCCGACTGCCGCCAGCAGCTTTCCATCTCCGGCGGAGCTCCTCCACGGCGAACTGATGGAGCTGGGTCATCTTTTTTGAAGCCTCACTACAGCACATTGCAGCTCATTGTTTCGGCTTCAGCTCAATCGAGCACTTGTTCTTTTGATTCCTTAGCTAAGGCAAGGATAATGGGTTTCTTCCTTCATCAAGTGGATTATAATGCATCATGTTTGAAATTATGTGCTCGCATTTCATGTTTTATTCAAGAATTTTAGTGCCATGTTTTTGGAAGTCTTCTGTAGCTCTTGCATAAGATGGGATCGGTTCTTTGCTGTTATGGTTTGTAGAATGTGTTATGCATTCGATTGTTGTTGTCTTGAGGGTCATGTGATGTTCGAAATTCCAGAAATCTTCTAGCATATGGTTGAGCATTCTTTCCAGATTTCTTCACGCTTGATGTTCGAATTTTCCAGCTTTTACTTCATGCTTGGTGTTCGAAATTTGAAGAAGGTTTCCTTAGCTTGCTTGCTCGAAAATTTCAGATTTACTTCCATGGCTTTGTTCGAAATTTCAGATTTATTTACATGCCTTGTTGGTTCGAAATTTCCAATCTATTTCTCTAGCATGTTGGTTGAGCATTTCCAGATTTTTTCTTGGCATGATGTTCGAAATTTTCAGAGTTGTATCATAAGCATGAGTTCAAAATTTCCAAATTTTTGCCTTCATGCTATGTGCTCGAATTTTCAGATTTTAGTTGGCTTATGGTTCGATTTAAATTTCCAAATTTTTATACATGTTTTTGTTCGAACACTTTGTGTTTGTTGTGTTGATTTGGATGGTGATTTAGAGCTACCATGGATGATATGTAGTTTACATGGTAGTGTTAGGATGGGTTGAAGTTAGATTGTGAATTGGTTTGGAGGAACTTCAAATTTTCCAGATTTTTGGGGATTGTTTTGGTTGCCTTGTTGAGCTGAGTTTGAGCTGGTTTATGGGATTTTCTAAGGGGTTAAGATGAGCTTAAATGTTGGTCTTGAACCTAGACTAGTGACTTGGAAGATTGGAAGATTTATGGCTAAGTTTTGGTTGAGTTTGAAAGTGAAACATGTGCAGAATTTTAAGTGTTGGGGGCTGTCCGGAAATGTATATCTAAGGCAAGGTTAAAATCATAATTTTGATAAGGTCTCGGGTCTGGAACTTTTACTAGATGTTGGGAATATGTCGGTTCAAGCGAGAATTAATTCGGTTAAGTCTTGGTCGAGTTCTAGATTTTTAATTGATTAGGTGCAGAATTTTTGAAGCCAAAGGGCTTGCTGCCCGGAATTTGACTTTCCATAAAATGATCGCTTAGGAAATAAAACCCGAGGATGATTTTCTGGCTTAGTTCTAAGTGTCATGGAGTTGTGGTTTCAAGCGGAATCTTTTTTGATTAAGAATTGAGCAAATTATATATTTTACAAGCGAACCGCTCCAATTTGTCTTAAGCGCTACATTATGATTTAGTTTTCCCATCCTTTGGTTTGTTTCATAAACCACCATTCCGATCATCCATGTGTGAGTCATATACATTATTATCGATTAATATTTACATTTACGTCATATTTACATATGCATGCTAAGTCCCACATTCAAGAATGAAAGAAAATATTTTTAGGAACAAAGTGAGATGATTGTGACTATAGAAAGTATGGGTTTGGACGGGCTGGGAGACGTTCTGGCATCCCTTACCAAATTTTTGGGTTTGGACGGGTTGGGAGAAATCTTAGCTTCCCTTATCAAGTATGGGTTTGGACGGGCTGGGAGAAATCTTGGCTTCTTTTACCAAGCGAATGATTTATTTATGGTTTATGGGCTTGTATTATCAAACTATTTAACCTTCGGGATATTTGATTAACGAAAATCTTTCTTGGATCCTCGTTTTTTTTTCTCGGTCTAGTTTATTTAGTATTGTCGGTTGTTTTCTTTTCTTTAAAAATTTGTTGTCTGTGTCAGGTGGGTTGTTATTTAATTAGACAGGTCATGCCGAAATTTTTTGAAAACCCGTATTTTATTTAATTATTATTTAGTAGAGGTCAGGGTCATTTTAGGGCTGATATCTTGTTGGGGAATAACTTTTTACAAATGCTTAAAAAGTACACACAAGATAACGAGTTAAGAAGACTTATGTTCACTATTATTTGTGATCATAAGATTATCGTTCAAAGACTCAAGATTGTCTTTTATCGACAAATGCAGATAATGTTTCGCAGCCAGCGTGGTGATAAAGGACAACTTTCTCACCCAAAGATTAAAAATTCCAGGAGATTTAGAGAAATCATGTTAAAAATAACAAGAGAACAAAAACTCCAAATAGAGGATATAGATCTTCTCAAAGAACTCTAACCCACAGAGATATAGAGTTGGAGAACAGGGTATCCCGTGAAGATGTCAAAAGAAGCTCAAAGAAAGTTATAATGAGCATCCTCTAACATGGTGGGATAGAAATCAACTCAAAGGCAGCCTTACTTTAAAAGAAGGAAAAGAGTATGAATCCGTTCGATATAAGCCTATCCCGATAAACATAACATATCAAAGGGATATGAGAATGATTATCAAGGAACATTTGGACCTTGGTTTGATCAAAGAAGGAGTTTCACCATATAGCAGCCCAGGTTTCCTGGTTAGAAATCATGGTGAAATAAAAAGAGAAAAATCCAGGCTAGTTATTAACTACCAAGATATTAATAAAATCCTGGAGTTTGATGGATACTTTATACCAAGTAGAGAACATTTAATAAGCTGCGTACGAAACACTAAAGTGTTCTCAAAGTTTGATTGTAAATCTGGTTTTTATCAGATTCGGATGGAAGATGGCAGTAAAAAATTCACAGCCTTTTCTACTCCACAAGGACATTATATTTGGGAAGTTATGCCTATGGGATTGGCTAATGCACCTCATATTTTTCAAAGAAAGATGGATAATATTTTTAAAGATTATTTCAATTTTATGTTTGTTTATATTGATGATATTCTTATAACATCAAAAAACATAGACGAACATGTTAAACATTTAGAGATTTTTTCTAAAATTTGTAAAAAGAAAGGACTGGTTTTGTCTGAAAAGAAAGAAGTCATAGCAACAAGAAAAATCGAATTTCTTGGCATTGAGATTGATGAATCTGGAATAATTCTACAGCCCCATATTGTGAAAAAGGTACAGAATTTTCCAAATAAACTTAAAGACGTAAAACAACTCCAAAGTTTTCTCGGAGTGGTTATGTAATATCCAAAAAATTCATAAATCTATTCATGATTTATTAAATGAATTTTAAATGAATTTTAAGTTATTGTATTTTATTATTTAAGATTTAAAGTTTATTCTCAATTAAATATTATGTGTTGTGTAAATGATTTAAAAGTTTATGTTTCAAGTATTAAAATATATGTTTATTTGTTGTATTAAATGATTTTATTAGAATTGATTATGGACTGAGAATACAAGTTTAGCCTACGATCGATATCATAGAAAATAATTCTACGAGTATTTTTAGTATAATATTGATATCATTTTATTTTGTCATCGAGAGGAGAAAATTGTATTAGTCGAGTTTGATGTGTATTGGACAAACTACATTTGATGTAGTCTTCCTAACCACCACCTCTCACTTTATGATCCCTACCCCATCTCATTAAAATTATTGTCTTTGTTCCCCCCCACTCAATCAATCACACGGTTCTCTTCCCTTCTACATTTTTTCCTTCTTCTTTTAGTTTCTCCTACAATTCTTAATTTCCTTTCATTTCCTTGATTCTTCCTCCTCCATCGGTCATGTATATCCAAGGTGAGTTTAGCTTCCAAATTCCGGTTGTACTAAGGTTAGTCTGTTGCCAAGGTTCCAAATCTTCTCAATCTCCAACTCGCCACCCTATGAGCAGCTGCCGTATATTGTTCATATCTTCTTTATCCGATGTCCAAACTTCAATCCGTTTGAAGGGTTATCTTTCTTATATCTGTACCTTTTATTTGAGCTATGAATTGCTATTTTTGGTGGAAGTTTCAGTCTAGATCGAAGTCTTCTTGTAAGCTGCCTTTGCACTTGATTTCTGCTGCAATTCTTCTTTGATTTTGTTTTTGGTTTTTGGTGTCTCCTCAACATGTATATGTGTTATTTTGAGCCTAGGAATAGCTAAACAAATCCTTTCATATCAGCTCATTTCAGCCTCATTTTGATCATGTCTCGATTCCGTTCGGGTATGACTAGATCTCTACCAAGGTCCAAGTTAATCTTATTCTTCAAAGATCAAAGACAAGTACAAATTTTAAAGGTTTTGAAACCAACATTCAAAATATATTTATTTTGATATGAAAAGATGTATGTTGAGATATATGCATGATTTTCAAGAATTTCAAGAGCATGAAGTTTTGATTTTAAGGCTTTGAAGAGCATGTCATGTGATGGTATGAAATCGTGAAGCATAAGTCGTTCTTGTCAAGTTCTTGAATTTGATTCAAGAGATACATGTTTCTTTTAAGTTTTGATGTGTTCTTGATGTTCCAAGGGATGTTTTATTTAAATTATATAACTAGAGTAGCAGAAGATATCATATTTTGAAGTATTGAGTTAGTTTGAGTTAAAGCTTTGAAATGTTGCATGTGCTGGATTGTCCCGGATTAACGACATTCATTACTATTTGAAGATCAAAATTAGTGTACTGATTCAAATAATATGAGGCCAATTGTATTGGAAAGATAACTTATTTATCTACAACTTTCATGTTTTGAGTTTCGTCAAAATCATTTTGTAAGATTGGCCAAAATTGCCCCGAAATGTGTCAAGTGGCTTGAATTTCTGGCAGTGACACATCTCGGAAGAACGAGCATAACTTTTTACTGTAAAATACATTTTAGGTGCGGTTTTCGGAATTATAAAGCCAAGATCAAGGGCTACAACTTTCATGTTTATGACTTTTCCAAATTCCGAACGCAAAATATAGTTTCAATGCCTGCAACATGCTTCTCCAGAACAGGTCTCGCTCGAGCGAGAGTTAGTGCCGCTCGAGCGAGGATGGTTCTGTCCTAAAAATATTTCCATGCATGTTTTTAAGTTCTAAATGCATGTTTATGATGTATTAAGGTGTTTTGAGTATGTTTAAGAGTTTCTATGCAAAAAGTTTCAAGTTTTACGTCAAGAATGAAAAGAACGACTTACGTGGACCGATTATGTTATGTGATGCATGTACATATTTAAGTATCATTCATGAAACCTATGTTCAATATGAAAGTATTATTTTTAATCATCTATGGCATGCATGAAGTTATTGAGTAAACTTGTATGTTCATGAAATGAAAGTGATGACGGAAGTTACGATGAAACAATGATGTTTCATAATGATGAAAGTTATGATGAAATGATAAAATGATGAGACATGAATGAATGATATTAAGATGAAGCATGATATGACATGTTAATGTATGAAAACTATTTTGATGTCTTATGTGTCTTTGTGGTGGCAAACACGGGATTGGTGCTCCGGTTTGAGCTCCGGAGAGGGCCTTTCCAAACATGGCTCATGAGATAGATAAGTACACGGGACTGGTGCTCTGGGATGAGCTCCGGAGAGGGCCTTTCTAAAGAACGAATGTTATGAGGCTTAGTGTCATATGCTTGTTGATCAACAGGAACTACGAATGTGCCCATTATGAAGGTTGCCACAATTTCACATAATTCATCACCCCCAAATGATAAGTTTTATGTTATGTTCATGGTTTATGTTCATGGTCTAATGTTTGTCCAAGTTGCATGATTTTCATGAGATGTTAAGTGCAAATGTTTATTTAAGAATGAAATGGTAAAGTTTTGAGAAAATGAATGAAGTCTATTTTTTAAGACATAAAGTTAAGTGAGTTGATGTTCATGTTTAAGTTCCTTGCATCTTTTAAGAGTTTTGAGTTCATGTTCAAGATTATAAGTTCAAAGTTCCATGATGTTTACATTAAAATTCTTCAAGTTCAAGGTATCATGTTATGTATGTTTAAGTCATTTTAAGTTTAAAGTATTTTGAATCTATAATGATATCAATATGCTTATTTTAATCTTGCTGAGTCCTTTAGACTCACTATACTTGAATGGTGCAGTTGGTTTAGCAGTTTTGATTTAAAAAGCTTGGGTAGCACGGCTGAAGAGTCTAAGAGGCGAAGACATTGCATGACACAATAGTTCAAAAGCTCTGATGTATTTAAAGAGAAAATATTTATCAATGTTTATTTATGTTATGTTGTTACAATATTTTATGTATGATGTTTAAATGTAATGGTTTAATTATTTTCATTGTCAGTCTTTTAAAGATGAGTTTTGAGGATCTCAAATGTTTCATCTTTTAAATGTTCATTTCAGTTTGATATTTGTTATGTGGGTTCCTCGATTATTTTAACTACGTAGTTTGTTTACAGTAACTCACATTTCCCCATCCTATTTAAATGTTAGTAGTAAGTTTTGACGTGTCGTATTTTAAATGTTCTTTGTTATAGAGTTGCATCAGTGTTTATTAGACTTCGTGAACACGGAGTCACGAGTTTTATTGTTAAGGATTTAGATTTTAAATTTTTTTGGAATTGGTGTGATGCACTCGCTGTATGACTTTTAAGTTCAGAAAAATTTTCCCAACCTTTTTCCGCAACTATTTTCATTAAATGCTTGTAAGAATACGAGACGTCACATGTTAGTTTTATAGGGATGTTTATAAACAACTTAGCAATGTACAGAAAGGTGTCCAGTCCTTTATTAAAGAAGGACGCAAGGTTTATATGGACCAAAGAACATACTAAAGTGGTAAACCAACTGAAGGAGATATGTAAGAAACTCTCGAAAATGGCTATACCAGTAGATAAGGATGATTTGGTATTATTACAGATGCCAGCGACGATTGGTGGGCATCAGTTCTTACTAAGCTCACTCCAGAAGGGTAAATACTATGCAGATACTGTGGCGGCCTTTTTACAGAATCTGAGGAAATCAGATGTCATATCAACGAAAAGGAATTTTACGCAGTTAAAAAGGCTTTTGAAAAGTGGCTTTTATTTTTACTTTGTAAAAAATTTCCTTAAAAGTTGATAATACCCAGGTAAAAGCTTTCTTAAGGAATAAGATTGAATTTAAACCAGAGAAAGCTAGATTATTAAGATGGCAAGTCTTATGTCAAAATTATATTTTTGATATTGTTATTGTAACGTCCAGAATTTTCTTAGGTGATTTCACATGCATAACTAGGAAATAATTAAAGTAAAAATGTTGAAAATGGGTTAAATGACTTTATGTGAATTATGTGATTTTATTTGCATGATTTTGAATATTATTTATATCATTTAACCCGCATTTTTTTTTATTTATGAGATTTTTAGAAATAAAGTTTTTTTTTTCGATCGCGTAGACGGGACCGCGGACGAACGAGATTTATGTATTTTATTCTAAATATTTTTGAGAAAATTTTAAGAGCCTTAAAATATTATTTTAAGGTATTATTTTCATAAAATAATAGTTTTTATATATATAAATATATAGGAAATCAATTGTTCACAAAATAAGTTATTTTAAATGCTTTTTAGGAGTTTTAAAAATTATATAATTATATATTACGAAAATTGCTCAGAAATTATTTAATTCTAGGAGTTATATTTTTATATTAACTTGATATACTATCTTCCAAAAATTTAAATAAATAAGTAAAATATATCTAGCTTATCTTCTTCAATCCTTCTTGACGTTAAATCTACCCTAGCCGCCATCTATTCCCCTCCCCTCACACTCATCAGATTTCATACATTGTCACACACGATTTTTTTTGAAGATTTTATACAAGGGTTTGTAGTCGTTCGTCCCGGTGTTCGTCGTACGCGTTGCGATCACGTTTCTACTTCGAAAATAAATCAAGACACGTTTGGACTCTCTCCTTGGCCACCGTTTAAATCATATATTTTGTCATAAGCATGAAAATTCTGATTTTTGCCTGTTAAAAACCGATTTATATGGATCTCTTGATTGTATGAATATGCAACGCACGTTTGCTCATATTCTTGCATGATTCCTTCGCTGATCACTCATGAGTTTGGCCAAGGCTGTTGGTTCAAGGTCAGAGGGAATGTTAGGGTCCCTAGGGTCAGGTCGGCTCGTGGCTTGGGGCTGGAGATGGCTAGGACCGAAGTTTTTCCCTTTGTTGCAAAGCAGATTACGGTAGTTTTCGGGATTTCCGAAAGTGGTGCGCCAGTGCTGTGTAGTGATCGGTTGGGACTGTGGTTGGTCTCGTTGGAACCACCCCGACATGGATTATGTCTGGGTGGTGGAGCTCTGGTCGGGGAATGGCCGGAGCTGGCCGGAAACAGGCCACAAAAACTGCAGCTCACGGCCGAGAGTTTGCGCAATTGTGCAATTCTCGTACGTACTGTTCGGGCTTTAGATTCTTAGGATGGGCTGGGCTTGGTTAGGTCCGAATCAGGTCAATACATTTCGAGTTAAGTCGGTTGGGTCTGGGTCCGGGACCGGGTTAGGTGGTCCAAACTCCGGTATTTTTATTTTTAAGTATTTAATGATTTATTGAGTTTTTTGGCTAAATTAATTAGTTATAAAATTATTTGGACCTCCAAATAATTTTATTTGGGACTCAAATATTTTATTTAAGTTAGCCCAATAATTTTTATGGGCTTGGAAGCCCATGAGAATTTGTGGGCCGGTCAATGGATTTTTGGGCCAGTCTAAGTGATTAATGGTCTTGGGAATGGTTATTGGGCCAGATGTGTCTTATTGAGTTTGAATAAATTATTTGGGCTTAAGTATAAGTTAATGGGCCTAAGTCTAAGGAGTCAGCAGCCTGAACCAATCCATGAAAAATATGCATGGTCCGTAAATATGTATTTAATTATTGCATGAATATTTTAGGTAAGAAAAAGTATTATTTTTATAATTATATTATTAATTAATTAAATATATATTTACGGGCAATATTTTTATGAAAAAAAGATCATGAATGATTTTTATGATGTGCATGATTTTGTACGTATATGTATGATGTTGGGCATAAAAATATTTTAAGGAAGTTGAAGTGGGTGTGTGACAATTACGGGATTGGGGATGGGATACCTAGGCCCGGAGCCCTTTCCATAGAGTACGGGACTGAGAGTCGGGATTCTGGGGCCCGATTGCCTTTCTATATGTTATGATGATTTGCCTACGGATCCGGGGTCAGCCTGGTGAAGGGGCCAAGAGGTGGAGATCCCACCGCCACGTACGTTGGTTCTTTGATTGATCAATCACTTACACGGTCACACGACATGGATATAACCTTCAGAGTTTTTTTAAATTATGATATGCCCTAATTATGATGCATGATGACTATGTTATGAGTATGTATGTTATGTTATGTTATGAGATGACCATGAGCTATGTATTTAGGACATGCATGTATATATATTATTTATTATGTATCGTGCATGTGTTATGTGATGCATTATTTTTAATCATGTTGTTATTATGAGATAGAGCGTGCTGAGCCTCTAGGCTCACTAGACTTAAATGGTGCAGGTGAGCAGGTAGACACTGATGTAGAGCATATAGCCCCGACTAACGGTGAGGACGTATGAGATCCCGACAGTTGGCTAGCCCGTGACCATCGCTCTATTCATGTTTTCAGTGAATTAAATATTATTATGTTTTCCGCACAAGTTTTATGATTTAATTATGGGTTTATGGATTTTAGGTGAGAATTTTTATGATTATGATGATTTTATTACATGAGTTATACTTATTTTGTTTGCATGAAAATTCTTATTATGGATTTTAGTGGGAACATTTTTATGGAAAATTGTTTATGTTTATAATTATTTTAAAAAGTAATTATTTATTATATATATATATTATATTAAGTATTGTTTTATTTATTCATTTATAGATGCATGATTTTTAAATATATTTTATATTTAGATATTTACCTATTTTTTTTTTAAAAAAAATTGAGTAGTATTAGGAGGAAGTTATTTCATTTGGTATCAGAGCGTGGTCCTTGAAGGGTACTAGCCTACCGCGTGGAGCTCAGAAGTCGCACTACCAGTCTGTAAGTTTTAATATTTTAATTATGTTTAATTATGGGGCTTAGTATTAATTATGATATATTGGTTTAAATTATGAAAAAAGTTTAAGTATACTTAGTTATGCATTGTGATCACATGAGAGATTTATGGAAATTGCAGTATGGGTCTCCGAAGGAATCCTCAGGAAACCAATCCCACTAATGGCGATGACACGAACCAGAACCCACCTCCGCCACCTCCACTTACTCCATTTGAGCAAGCCAGTGTGAACATGTGGGCCAGGATTACGAGACTGCTCGAGAACCAAGCTGCTCAGCCGAGGAAGTCTCATGAGGAGGATGTAGCGGAAAGATTCAAGAAGCAGGAGCCTAAGGAGTTCAAGGGAACTACCGATCCACTTGTTGCTGAGGAGTGGATCCGATCTTTAGAGACCATATTTGCCTATATGGGAGTCACTGATGCTGACAGGGTTCGATGTGCTATCTACATGCTTAATGAGGATGCAACTCTTTGGTGGGAAGGAGCTGTAATAGGAGTGAACTTGACGACCCTGACTTGGGAGAATTTCAGGACTATGTTCTTTCAGAAGTACTACACTGCAGAGGAACGAGGCAGATTGATCAAGGAGTTTATGAGTCTCCGTCAAGGAGACAAGTCTGTTGCGGAATATGTGAAGCAGTTCGAGAGAGGATGTCATTTCGCGCCCCTGATTGCGAATGACGAGCAGGAGAGGCTGAGGCACTTTACTGATGGGCTTAGACCGGATATCAAGCACGACGTTTTCATGGCTGATGTGGCGAATTATAGTGCAGCAGTGAAGAGAGCTTTGAGGTCCGAGCAAGGGAGGAAGGAGATGCAAGCAGCTTACCAGCAGAAGAGGCAGTTTCAGCAGCCTTTCCATGGTCAGTCTTCGCAGCCGGTGAAGAAGCAGTTTACTGGGCCGGCTAAGGGCCCGAATCCTCCCAGACCACAGTAAAGGCAGCAGGGCCAGCAGAGGCCGCAGCAGAAAGGGGCAACCGCCCCAAATCGTGGAGGTATTCCTTTATGCAAGACTTGTCAGAAGCCTCATTCAGGGCCGTGCAAGTATGGTACGGGAGTCTGCTACAAGTGTAAGCTACCGGGGCACATTGCGATGAACTGCCCTAATGCAAGGAACATCCCGGGGCATGTATATGTCATGCAGGCAGAGGAAGCTAACCTAGACACGTCTTTGATCATGGGTAATCCTAACTTTTGTATTTAAGATTCGATATTTTGCATGTCTATTATGAGTTGCATGGGAAATTCATTTTTACGTGTTAGTAATTGGGTTAATTGTCCTTGCATGTATAGTATAAAAAGGAAATGAATACGAATTTGGGTAATAGTATTCTTAAGGGCATTGTTATGAAATATGGGTTTTATTAATTATTCTTAAGTTTTATGTGCGTTGGGACATTTTCTGAGTGCAGGGAAGATCCTCGTTAGAGGTAATGCTACGTATGAGTTGCTAGACTCAGGAGCTACGCATTCGTTTATCTCTCAAGAATTTGTTAGGCGGGTAGGCATCATACCTGAGGATGCTGTTACGGGCTATGATGTTACCTTGCCATCTGGCGAGATTCTTACTACCTCTAGTGTACTTAATGGTGTTGAGTTGGAGCTTCAGGGGAATCTGATTAGAGCCGATCTAGTGGTTCTACCGATGTCAGGATTTGATCTCATTCTTGGCATGGATTGGTTATCAGTTAATGGAGCTTCGATAGATTTTCGGAGGCGATCAGTTTCAGTGAATCCGTCAGGCAGAGATTCTTTCATATTCTTTGCAGCTCAGAGCAGTGATGCTTCGCATGTCATATCTTATGTGCGTGCAAAGAAGTTATTGCGCAAGGGTTGTCAGGGCTTCCTTGCAAGTTTAGTAGTTGCAGCGGATGAGCCGTCTTCTAAATCTATTGCAGATGTTGAGATCGTTTGTGAGTTTTCGGATGTCTTTCAAGATGATGTAGTAGGAATTCCACCAACCAGAGAGGTGGAGTTCAGTATTGAGCTGATGTCGGGTACTGTGCCTATCTCTAAGGCACCGTATCGTCTTGCTCCCACTGAGATGAAAGAGTTGCGGGATCAGATACAAGAGCTTTTGGAGAAGGGCTTTATCCGTCCTAGTGTGTCACCTTGGGGTGCGCCGGTCTTATTTGTGAAGAAGAAGGACCACAACATGAGGTTATGTATTGACTATCGAGAGCTGAATAGAGTCACCGTGAAGAATAAGTATCCACTGCCTAGGATAGAGGATTTATTTGATCAGTTGCAGGGAGCTTCGCTGTTTTCTAAGATCGATATGCGATCAGGTTATCATCAGCTTCGATTCAGAGAGGAGGATGTGTCCAAGACTGCCTTTCAGACACGTTATGGACATTACGAGTTTATGGTGATGTCATTTGGCCTGACTAATTCTCCAGCGATTTTCATGGATCTCATGAACCGTGTCTTTAGGCCATATCTTGATTAGTTCTTCATTGTCTTCATTGACGATATTCTGATATATTCGAGGAGCTTGGAGGAGCATAGACATCATTTGCAGACAGCTTTGCAGACTTTGAGAGAGCAGAAGTTGTTTGCAAAATTCAGCAAATGCGAGTTTTGACTCGAGCAGGTGGCATTCTTGGGCCACATTGTTTCTAAGGAGGGCATAGCAGTGGATCCATCAAAAGTCTAGGATGTCCAAAATTGGGGAATTCCGAAGAATGCCTCTGAGATACGCAGATTCTTGGGTTTAGCCGGTTATTATCGAAAGTTCATCAAGGGTTTTTCTTCTATAGCAGTACCCTTGACATCATTGACCAAGAAGAATGCCAAGTATGTTTGGAGCCAAGAGTGTCAGAGGAGCTTTGATCAGCTTAAGGAGGCACTTACTTCTGCACCAGTGTTGGCAATGCCAATGGATCATGAGGAGTTTGTGGTGTATACAGATGCGTCTAAGATGGGCTTAGGCACTGTTCTTATACAGAATGGTAAAGTGATTGCTTATGCATCGAGACAGTTGAAGACTCATGAGAAGAACTATCCGACGCATGACTTAGACCTTGCATCTGTTGTGTTTGCGCTCAAGATATGGAGACATTACTTGTACGGTGAGAAGTGCCAGATTTTCACTGATCACAAGAGTCTCAAGTACTTCTTCACCCAAAAGGAGTTGAATATGAGACAACGCCGATGGTTGGAGTTAGTTAAGGACTACGACTGTGACATTAGCTACCACCCGGGTAAAGCTAATGTAGTAGCCAATTCTTTGAGTCGGAAGACTTCAGTGTTGTCTTGTGTTTCAGTTCAAAAACCTCTACAGGATGAGATTTAGAGGTTTGACCTAGAGATCTACTCTAGTGGCCACGCACCGAGATTATCCACTCTTATAGTACAACCGACTCTACAGGATCGGATTCGAGAGGGACAGACCACTGATGAGCAATTGCAGCGCATGAGGCGCAAGGATGAGTTGAAGGGTAGTCTTCTTTATACAGTGGATGATGACATTGTTCGATACATAGGACGTATGTGGGTACCGAGTACTGATCAATTGAGAGAAGATATCATGTCAGAGGCATATGCATCTCCGTATTCCATCCATCCAGGGGGTACGAAGATGTACCGAGATTTGAGGACCTTGTATTGGTGGTCGGGTATGAAGGGAGATATTGGTCGGTTTGTTTCCGAATGCTTGACTTGTCAGCAAGTCAAGGCAGAGCATCAGCGACCAGTGGGATTGTTACGACCACTTCCCATTCCGGAGTGGAAATGGGAGAACATCTCTATGGATTTTGTAGTTGGGCTACCGAGGAGTACTAGAGGATCGACAGCGATTTGGGTGATTGTTGATCGACTCACCAAATCTGCAAATTTTCTGCCGGTGAGGACTACTTTTACTAGGAATCAGTTTGCAGAACTTTACATTAAGGAGATAGTAAGACTTCACGGTATTCCAGTGTCCATCGTGTCGGACCGAGATCCAAGGTTCACTTCTGCATTTTGGTAGAGTTTGCATACAGCTTTGGGGACTAAGTTATTGTTCAGCACTGCTCTTCATCCTCAGACAGATGGTCAGTCAGAGAGAGTAATTCAGACACTTGAGGATTTGTTGAGGGCATGTGTGATTGATTTACAGGGCTCGTGGGTGTCGAGATTGCCTTTAGTGGAGTTTACTTATAACAATAGTTTTCAGGCGTCTATAGGTATGGCTCCATACAAGGCTCTTTATGGGAGACGGTGTAGAGCTCCTGTGCATTGGGATGAGGTTGGAGAGAGGCTCTTGCTAGGACCCGAGATTGTGCAGCAGACAGCGGATATTGTAGCTCAGATCCGAGAGCGGATGAGGATCGCACAGAGTCGTCAGAAGAATTATGCTGATCGATGACGATGAGACCTCGAGTTTGCCGTGGGAGATCATGTATCTTGAAGGTCTCGCCTATGAAAGGCGTGATGCGTTTTGGTAGGAGAGGCAAGCTCAACCCGAGGTATATCAGTCCGTTTGAGATTTTGGAGAGGATTGACACGTTGGCTTATCGTTTGGCACTACCACCGAGCCTTGCGAAAGTTCACAACGTGTTCCATGTATCTATGCTTCGGAGGTATGTCTCTAATCCATCGCATGGTTTGGATTTTGAGCCTCTACAGTTGTCACCAGAGCTAGTATTCGAGGAGAGACCCGTTCGGATCTTGGCTCGTGAGGAAAGGAGACTTAGGACATGGTCTATTCCGATGGTCAAGGTCCAGTGGCTGAATCATTCCAAGGAGGAAGCTACTTGGGAAACCGAGGCCGACATGAGGACTCGTTATCCAGAGTTATTTGGTACGTAATCTAATTTCAAGGACGAAATTCAATTTAAGGGGGGGAGAGTTGTAACGCCCAGAATTTTCTTAGGTGATTTCACATGCATAACTAGGAAATAATTAAAGTAAAAATGTTGAAAATGAGTTAAATGACTTTATGTGAATTATGTGATTTTATTTGCATGATTTTGAATATTATTTATATCATTTAACCCGCATTTTTTTGTTATTTATGAGATTTTTAGAAATAAAGTTTTTTTTTCGATCGCGTAGACAGGACCGCGGACGGACGAGATTTATGTATTTTATTCTAAATATTTTTGAGAAAATTTTAAGAGCCTTAAAATATTATTTTAAGGTATTATTTTCATAAAATAATAGTTTTTATATATATAGATATATAGGAAATCAATTGTTCACAAAATAATTTATTTTAAATGCTTTTTATGAGTTTTAAAAATTATATAATTATATATTACGAAAATTGCTCAGAAATTATTTAATTTTAGGAGTTATATTTTTATATTAACTTGATATACTATCTTCCAAAAATTTAAATAAATAAGTAAAATATATCTAGCTTATCTTCTTCAATCCTTCTTGACGTTAAATCTACCCTAGCCGCCATCTATTCCCCTCCCCTCACACTCATCAGATTTCATACATTGTCACACACGATTTTTTTTGAAGATTTTATACAAGGGTTTGTAGCCGTTCGTCCCGGTGTTCGTCGTACGCGTCGCGAGCACGTTTCTACTTCGAAAATAAATCAAGGCACGTTTGAACTCTCTCCTTGGCCACCGTTTAAGTCATATATTCTGTCATAAGCATGAAAATTCTGATTTTTGCCTGTTAAAAATCGATTTATATGGATCTCTTGATTGTATGAATATGCAACGCACGTTTGCTCATCTTCTTGCATGATTCCTTCGCTGATCACTCATGAGTTTGGCCAAGGCTGTTGGTTCATGGTCAGAGGGAATGTTAAGGTCCCTAGGGTCAGGTCGGCTCGTGGCTTGGGGCTGGAGATGGCTAGGACCGAAGTTTTTCCCTTTGTTGCAAAACAGATTACGGTGGTTTTCGGGATTTCCGAAAGTGGTGCGCCAGTGTTGTGTAGTGATCGGTTGGGACTATGGTTGGTCTCGTTGGAACCACCCCGACATGGATTACGTCTAGGTGGTGGAGCTCCGGCCGGGGGATGACCAGAGCTGGCCGAAAACAGGCCACAAAAACTGTAGCTCACAGCCGAGAGTTTGCACAATTGTGCAATTCTCGTACGTACTGTTCGGGCTTTAGATTCTTAGGATGGGCTGGGCTTGGTTAGGTCCGAATCAGGTCAATACATTTCGGGTTAAGTCGGTTGGGTCTGGGTCCGGGACCGGGTTAGGTGGTCCAGACTCGGGTATTTTTATTTTTAAGTATTTAATGATTTATTGTGTTTTTGGGCTAAATTAATTACTTATAAAATTATTTGGGCCTCCAAATAATTTTATTTGGGACTCAAATATTTTATTTAAGTTAGCCCAATAATTTTTATGGGCTTGGGAGCCCATGAGAATTTGTGGGCCGGTCAGTGGATTTTTGGGCCAGTCTAGGTGATTAATGGTCTTGGGAATGGTTATTGGGCCAGATGTGTCTTATTGAGTTTGAATAAATTATTTGGGCTTAAGTATAAGTTAATGGGCCTAAGTCTAAGGAATCAGCAGCCTGAACCAATCCATGAAAAATATGCATGGTCCGTAAATATGTATTTAATTATTGCATGAATATTTTAAGTAAGAAAAAGTATTATTTTTATAATTATATTATTAATTAATTAAATATATATTTACGGGCAATATTTTTATGAAAAAAATATCATGAATGATTTTTATGATGTGCATGATAATGTACGTATATGTATGATGTTGGGCATAAAAATATTTTAAGGAAGT
Source organism: Henckelia pumila (assembly GCF_033568475.1). Lineage (NCBI taxonomy): Eukaryota > Viridiplantae > Streptophyta > Magnoliopsida > Lamiales > Gesneriaceae > Henckelia > Henckelia pumila. The sequence goes on along the minus strand of NC_133123.1, from coordinate 99,292,441 downwards.
TGAAGTGGGTGTGTGACAATTACGGGATTGGGGATGGGATACCTAGGCCCGGAGCCCTTTCCATAGAGTACGGGACTGAGAGTCGGGATTCTGGGGCCCGATTGCCTTTTCATATGTTATGATGATTTGCCTACGGATCCGGGGTCAGCCTGGTGAAGGGGCCAAGAGGTGGAGATCCCACCGCCACGTACGTTGGTTCTTTGATTGATCAATCACTTACACGGTCACATGGCATGGATATAACCTTCAGAGTTTTTTTAAATTATGATATGCCCTAATTATGATGCATGATGACTATGTTATGAGTATGTATGTTATGTTATGTTATGAGATGACCATGAGCTATGTATTTAGGACATGCATGTATATATATTATTTATTATGTATCGTGCATGTGTTATGTGATGCATTATTTTTAATCATGTTGTTATTATGAGATAGAGCGTGCTGAGCCTCTAGGCTCACTAGACTTAAATGGTGCAGGTGAGCAGGTAGACACTGATGTAGAGCATATAGCCCCGACTGGCGGTGAGGACGTATGAGATCCCGACAGTTGGCTAGCCCGTGACCATCGCTCTATTCATGTTTTCAGTGAATTGAATATTATTATGTTTTCCTCACAAGTTTTATGATTTAATTATGGGTTTATAGATTTTAGGTGAGAATTTTTATGATGATGATGATTTTATTACATGAGTTATACTTATTTTGTTTGCATGCAAATTCTTATTATGGATTTTAGTGGGAACATTTTTATGGAAAATTGTTTATGTTTATAATTATTTTAAAAAGTAATTATTTATTATATATATATATTATATTAAGTATTGTTTTATTTATTCATTTATAGATGCATGATTTTTAAATATATTTTATATTTTGATATTTACCTATTTTTTTTTTTTAAAAAAATTGAGTAGTATTAGGAGGAAGTTATTTCAGTTATTTTCAAATCTCATGAAAATATTCTTGCAGATTTTTTAAAAAGAGATGGAAGACAGTGATGTGGATTCCATCATGAAAATGCAGAGGCATATCAGGGAACACATTGGGTTGCTTCAAACCGAGTTCACCAGTTAGTCATTAATGCTGAAATGGCTGGCAGGTTACAACAAGCTGATCGGATTAAAGTATCTAATCAAATTACAGGATTTTTGCAATCTCAAACTCAACTATGGACTGCTATTCAAGGGCCAATTGTGAGAGCTATAGAGAAACCATTGGTTTCTCATAAACAGGAAACGACAAAACCGTTAGTTTTACCAGAAGAAAAAATACAGCCACTAATTGTAGAACAAGATATTGGGGATTCTAAAACCCAAGAAACAAGTGCTAATCTACCATCAGCTTTTGATGAATTGGATGAAACAACAATTGATGAGAAGAACTCATCAAGTCAACCCTTCGCCTCTGGGGTAAAAGAGAAACAAATCAATATTAGGCCCAACACTGACAAGGGCAAACTAAGATTGATACTAATCCATCTATTATTTTACCATTCCAGGTTTATCAACAGAGGTGAGAGAAATTTAATACAAGAAGTGAAATCAACCCAAACACTTGCAGGGTTGTTGTTGCAGGAATATATCCAAGGGTTTGATTAAAAAATAATGTCAATCCCAATGATGTAAAACTTTGGTATGAGTTTGGAGCTTTGGCCTCAGTTTATAAAACTTCACCAGGTTTTCCGGAGATATCACAGTTACCAAAATGGATCCAGGAAGGGCAAATAATGATCATTTGTCTAGAGGACATGTTCTAGAATTATATTTTTTCAGTGCAACTCCCGAACCAACAGGGAAAGGATCACATGAACCCTTTCATTTCATCAAGTTGAGGAGACCTGATATAAATAGTCATAAATTTATCAAGGATCCTAAAATTGAAGAAATACCCTTGGTTTCCACTTTCGGAGAAGATGAGATTTCAACCAGAAGGGCATGGGGTATTTGGGTCTGTCTTTTTGAGATGGACAAAGTCAAGTTTTCATTCAAATTTTATCAGAATTCTATGAATGGATCGTTCCTGTTAAACACAATGACAGGAAAAACTACGACTTTCGCGGAAGAACTCTTCGAAAAGAAGAGGAAATTTTTGTGAAACAACAAGCTGCTGGGAAGTAAAGAAACTCGCCGAAAATTTTGTAACATGGCTCATATTGGACGATGGTCAGAGAATATCTGCCCGGAATGTCCAAATCAGAAGGAGCCAGAATTCGGAAAAACCTTTAGACCTCGAACGGATCAGAAGATTTTTTTGAGACAAGCAAAGGTGGACAAAGACCACTAAAGATGCGTTTTCACAGGGGCCTACTGCAAAAACAAAAGATGCCCCGACAACAATAAAGAAGGCATGTGAGGAGAATAAAACCAAAAGAAAGTGAGAGACATGTGATTCCTCCACTAGTAAAAGATGTCATCAATAATGACATAAAGAATACAAGACAACTGTAAGATTTCCTGAAGTTTCTCGGTGAAACGACTGAAACTAAAGTTATAAATACAGGCATTTGAAAAAGCTGAAGATATCGATCATTCCCTTCAGTTTTCTTACAAATAAATTTTTGTAATATTTATCTCTCTTTTGTACTAAGTTTTCTTTTATGTATTTCAAGAATAAGGCTACCATGAGTAGCTAAACAAGTTGTCTTCTCCCCTTCAAAAAAAGTTGATTTATGTAATAATATTATGTCTGAATAAATTTCCTAAATCTCTCGTTCTTTCATGCTCATATTTTATAATAAAATTTATATACTATACGCCTTAAGATAGAAAACGAATTAAGACTGTGCTGAGTGTCGTTGAAGTAGCTTGTGCAGAAACCATCTGTTGCGACTGCGTGGTTGAAGTATGAGGAGCACTTCGTAAAACTCGGCATGTATGACCCGACGACATTATGGTCAAAGAGGTATTTAAATTTAATTCATTTTATGAAAGCATGTTAGACCCTAATCCAGAGTATATCGACTGAAAACCTTGCGTAACTGATAGTCTTGCATGATCGTGACTGATTCGATAAGTATAACAAAGCCACATACAAAAAATTAGTTTTAATTAATTATTAATTCAAAAATGGAGACCACTAAAGAGTAAAAACAAAAAAAAGGTGGGTAGGAATTTAAGATAAAAAAAATTTAATAATAAGAAGTTTAAAATAATTTGAGCTTCTTAATAAGTTTAGGTGTTGAAACAAATTTCTCAATTGAGAAATAGGTGTGATAAAAAACTTTGACCAAATCTAATAATTGTCCGAGGGTGGAGAGAGAAATGAGTAAAAGTAGAAATTCATTTTTTAAACTTTGATCACCACCACGCTTTAAACTCAAAATTGTCAGGGACCGATCCCCTAGGAAACCCATAGTCACATGTCTGTCCATAACCCCAGAAGCAACTCTGAAACGACAAAGCCAATTCTACTGTTGAAAATGGCAAATAACCACCATTCATGACCTCATCTTTCTTCCTTTCGTGGTTCCTCTGTTTCATTTTGGATTAGGATAGCGTCGGCAGATTTTCTTGGGGATTTCATCTTCAGCCAACCCCATCGAGTATTTCCATTCTGGGTTGCAAAAGTTTGAATCTTTGCTAGTGTCAGTCAATCTGCTTACAGTGATAGTGTTTATGGATATGAAATCGAGGGTCTTCTGTTGGTGGTGTGTTTACCTGTTCTTGGTACTCTTGTGGGGAACTGCTACTGGTTCGGGCATCACTCGCCGAAATCTAGAAGTTATGAAGCATCTGAATCGTTTGAACAAACCCGCTTTCAAGTCCATCGAGGTTTTATATTTATGGTTATTTTTTTTTTTTGTGTATTTGTGTGTGGAAGTGTGATATTTTTATCTTTTTGGAAAATGTAGAGCCCAGATGGTGATGTTATAGATTGTGTTCTTATTTCTCAACAACCAGCTTTTGATCATCCTTTTCTCAAAACTCACACAATTCAGGTGATAAGTTTGTTTGTTTTCTGGTTTCTGGCTGCGAATCTTTTTCACTATTTATTATTTATTAACGATGGGCTGGATTTAATTTTTGGTAGATGAGGCCTAATTATAGCCCTGAAGGCATATTTAGTGAGACCAAAAAAGTGGGGAGTTCTGAGGAAATTATTCAGATGTGGCATATGAATGGGAGGTGTCCGGAGGGAACTATCCCTATTAGAAGAAATAGGGAAGAAGATGTTCTTAGAGCAAGTTCTGTTAAAAGATATGGCAAGAAAAAGCACAGAAGTATACCCAGACCAAGGCCGGCTGCTCCAGAACCTGACCTTATAAATCAAAATGGGCATCAGGTATGCCAAACAAATTTACCATTCTTTTCAAATATGAAATGGGAAAAGTGCGCTGTAATTCCACTTTCTGGAAAGTTTCTATTTTATCTATAGTGGAAAGCGTAAAGCAGGAAAAAGCGGAAGCTAAAGGAGACCCTTTTCTTATCTTTGATAGTGGCAAAGTTTTGTGAACTTACTTGAAGAGTTTTGAATGTTTGTTATACTAGTTTGAACTGTTCTTGTTCATTTGGTGGGATTTTGTTGTTTCGGAGTTCTTCAGCATGCCATAGCCTATGTTGAGGGAGACCGATATTATGGAGCAAAGGCAACAATTAATGTATGGGATCCCAGCATTCAGCAGACAAATGAATTTAGCTTATCCCAGTTGTGGATTCTTGGAGGTTCCTTTGCCTCAGATCTTAATAGTATCGAGGCTGGTTGGCAGGTATTTTTTTTTGAATTTATTTTAATCTCAGTGGGTTTTTACAACAAACATTTCATCTCCTTTTGTAATATTTGTTTACCATTGAAACAGGTTAGCCCAGATTTATATGGTGACAACAACACAAGACTTTTTACCTATTGGACTGTAAGTTCTCAAATTTCTTTTTTCAAGAAATTGATGTTTTTGTCCGTTTATTCTTATAAGCAGCTAGCTTATGGGAAAGAATCTAGATTTGCTGCATGGTTTTTTGTAACAATGAATAATTAAATGACAGAGTGATGCATATCAAGCCACAGGCTGCTACAACTTGCTGTGCTCTGGCTTTATTCAAATTAACAGTGAAATAGCAATGGGGGCCAGTATCTTTCCCACATCTAATTATATGAATAATCAATATGACATCAGCATACTTGTCTGGAAGGTAATTTTGCTCCCAAAAGCATTGGCTCTTCTCAACTTTATGTGATTAATAATCTTGAAAATGATGTTGTGCCTGCTTTTGAGTGATTTGATGTATAAAGACAATTGAGTTTAATTGATGCTAGTTTCTTGAAAGCATTATTATATGGAATCTTTGACATTAGTACCTCGTGTAACATGGTTCTCTGTTTTTTTTTACTCGTGTTCTTTGTTTAAGTATTATATAGCATTGATTTCATCCCATTCTTCGCTGGTGCACTTTTTACAATGAGCAATGCATAACCAAAAAAACAATGAGCAAAAGACGGAGTTGCTAACTGAGTTGTCTGATTCTAGAATATGGGTAATGCCCATATGCTAGCATCAAGGGACCATTTTTTTTTAGCTTTTGAGATGTTCGCTCAAACATCTCAGATGAGAAAAATGCGCCGTTGGATCCACTCTTTGTCGAAAAACTCGTTGCAACATTTTTGCAATCTGTTATTTCTTTTGCTTAGAGTTGAGTGAACCAAATGTTATGTACAGGCATGTTTGTAAGTAAGTCACTAGGTGGTTTGCGGCTATATACCATTTTGAATGGACACATCCCTGCAAACTTGATAGGAGGTATTGTACCAATACTCTGCCCAATGCAACCACTGAGCCCAATTTTTGGGTTGCTCAGGGAAGCAATGTAAATAAGTCTCGCCGCACTTATTCAACTCCTCACTCTGGCCATTGGTTTCCGGGTGATACGTTGTACTTATTTTTAGTTGAGTCCCTTGCAGCCTAAAAATTTCGGACAAAAAGAGACTCATAAATACATCATCCCTGTCATTCACATTCTTCTTTGGATCCCATGTAATTTCACCTCATTTTTTATCAACACATTGTAGGGATGTTTCAACAAAAGTGTCCATACCTGGACGACCTGTCAATCACAACTAAAATAATATAATACCCTTTTGATTTTGGAAGCCCGGTAATAAAATCCATGGCTAATCCTCTCTAATCACCTCCAGAATAGCCAGAGGCTGTAAGAAAGCCGCATGTTTGGTGGTTTCATACTTAAGTTTCTGTCTTTCTGACAAGTCACACATTTGGCCACAAACTTATTTACTCTTTTCTTCATGCCCTTCCAATAAAAATTATTTGCCACTCTCTTATACGTTTGTAATGCTCCGGAATGGCCCCCAACTAGTGTGGTATGTAATTCATTTAACAACTTGGAGACCAACTGCGAAGATCGCGGAACTACCAATCTGCCCTTGTGCAACAAACACTCATTGACTAAGGTATAATGTGCACTGCCCCCATTCTCCTCACGGAGCTTATCAGTAATTTTCCTCAGGTGTGAATCTTCCCAAACAGCTTTTTCAACTTCATTTATCTCAACCCATTCTGCTTTGGTTAAAACAGCCAAGTTGCCTCTGTCCTCTCTTCGTGACAAAGCATCCGATGCCCCATTATCCAACCTCACTTTATACTTGATTTCAAACTCATAACCAAGTAGTTTGGCCAACCAATATTGTTGGTCTGAAGTAGTGATTCTTTGTTGCAATAGGCTTCTTAATGGTTTATGGTCATTGATCTTACTTACGCCCAAAAAGATAGTGGCGCCAATGTTGAACAGCCAAAACCAAAGCCATAGGTCTCTTTTATAGGTTGACTTTGCTAATGCTCTACCCTCTTCGGTTAACACGGCCAAATCCCTTACCAAAATTAGGCATTCTCAGAACTGGACTAGTACTAAGAGCCTTTTCAAGCTTGACAAATGCATTCTCCGCCAAGTCATTCCAGCAGAAATTGTTTTTCTTCAGCTGGTCTGTTACAGGTCTTGCAATCTTTCCATAGTCTCGAATGGACTACCTGTAGTAACCAGTCAATCCTAGAAAGCCCCTCAAGGCCTTTGTGTTTTGCAGTCTCTGCCAATGACTAACACGGGCTACTTTGTTCGGATCCACCATCACTTCCTGGCCAGTGATGATATGCCCCAAGTAGTCAACTTGACTCAACCAAATTGACACTTTTTTTAAATTCAAAACCAGCCTACTTTGCAGCAACACATCCACCATCGTTCTCACATCCATCAAGTGTTCCTCCCATCCTTGACTATAAGTCAATATGTCATTAAAAAGTATAAAAATAAATTTCCATAGTTAAAGTGGAAATACCTCGTTCATTGTGGCTTGGAATGTTGCTGGGGCGTTTTTTAGGCCAAAGGGCATTAACACAAATTCGTATGCCCTTTGTGTGTTCGAAACGTTGTTTTAGGAATGTCATTATGTTGAACCCGAATATAATGATACCCAGACTTGAGATCCAACTTTGAAAAGTATTTAACCCTGTAGCAATTCATCAAACAACTCTTCAACTACCGGAATTGGATAGTTATCCGAGATCGTAATATCATTTTTAGGGCCCTGTACTCAATACAAAAACGCCAGCTTTCATCATTCTTTTTAACCAAAATAACAGGGCTGGAGTAAGTGCTGCTACTGGGCTTTATGACACCCGATTTGAGCATGCCTGCACCATATGTTTTATCTCGTCTATTGGTGTGGGTATAGCGATATGGCCCTCACCGACACCGGCCCACATCCCTCCTTGATGTTAGTAGTATGATCTTGTAGTCGAGGAGGGGGCAATTCAGTAAGCTCCCAAAATACTTCTTCATATCTAGCGAGGAGACTGTCCATTGCTCTATTAAAAGGCCCTTTTTCTATCTTCAGTTTACTCATCCCACTGTCATTCCACTTCATTAATACAGCCCCGCAAAATAACACCTCCTGTACTTAAAGATGTTGACTTGAGAGATACCACAGACCTACTGAGTGTTGGATCCCCTCGTAAAACCACTGTCCGCCCCTTCCAAGTAAATCTCATCTGCATACAGCATATTGGCCCAATTCATCATGACATTGCCTTTTGTTCATAACCAATAGACTTCTAAAATGAGATCAAGTTCACACAATTCAAACAAATACCTCTCGATCTGTATCTGGCAAAGACCCAAATTGACTACCAAATTTTTTGACACCCTTGACATGCTACGCGGCACCCATCCCCTAGACACACGGCAAATCATACCTCCTCATCCACCTTAATTCCCAAATCTGTGAACAAGATTCTCGAGATGAAGTTGTGGCTCGTGCCACTGTCAACCATTGCCACCGTTTCTCTTCCCGCCACCTTCGCTTTCATTTTCCACGTCTGCGGTTGATTAATTCCGCTAACAGAATATAATGGTAACTCCAAGGTGTTGTACTCTGTAACAGGGGCTTCTTCCCACGCATCAATTTCACCCTCTTGATGATCAATTTCCTCCCCAGCTGCCCCCCGCTCTAACTCGACTTCTTCACCATCTTCCTCTGCTAACGGTCACCTTTAGACTCTTATTCACCCCTTCTCCTTTCTTTGCAAAACTCTTGGTGTGATACTATCCGGCCCTCACCCTAGTTATCCCGCCACTATTCTCAATCCCACCAAGATTTGATCGCTATCCCCCACCATAAGCTCTCCTGGATTCATCATGCGACTGTGGATTACTAAACTGGCTATCCTTATCAAGGAGATGGACCTAACTAATTATTAGGCCCAACCCGTATTGATGGCCCTATCTGTTCAGGACCCAAGCCAAGCCCAAATCGACTTCCCAAACAACTCCACTTCCTAACATCATCGCGCGATCCACACTATCATTCACCCACGAATCTCATCCCGCAACCCTGACATTGATTCTCTTGGACATCACCAATCTGCGTATGTTTCAGCTATGGGTTGACATCATCATACCCATTGTATCTCTTAATTAATTCTTCAGCAAATCGGTCCCAATTCATGTTGGGAATCCTCCCCCGGCCCTCCCTTCACTGTTTTTCCTTTAGTTCTGTTAACATACAACTTCACAATCCTGGGCTTCTCAATTTCAATCATGCTTGGGCCCTCTGAATTTGATGTTCCTGAGCCCAATGGATCAAAGTCTCTCATATTTGGATTTGGACATGTAACATTGTAACAAATGTATAACGAGAGCATTGTGCCGTTAGTTTGATATTCACACTACATTTTTTGCATATAATGTATAAAACCACTCATTTACTCCCAGAAAGTACAAATCATGGCAAGGTTTTTATTTTTAAGTAGACGGCTAATCTTATATTCAATGTTGTGTGATGCACCTTGTTACAGCTAAAAAAAATTAAACTCAAGCTGCTGCATTCTTGCAATGAAGTCAATTTCATTATTACTTCCAGAAATGGTTGCTTTGGTTTTCAAATAGTACATTTGCATATGTCTGTAGTAGAGATGAACTGCTCAGTCAAAGCTTGAGTGTACTCTCTTGAGCCTAGTTCGAGCTTGATAAATATTTATTTATATGTTGAAAATATTGATTAACTCACAGTTTTACCCTTGATTTTACCATAACTCTAGCTATATTTAATAAGTAATGCATTTAAATGTTAACCTTACTGTATGGAGTTATCGCTTGCCCCTAGTATGAATAACGGAATGATTTAGACGCCTGAGTCGTAACATTGTTATGGTAAAATCTTGGTAGGACCCCAAAGAGGGGAACTGGTGGATGCAATTCGGAAATGGCTATGTTCTAGGATACTGGCCAGCCTTCTTGTTTTCCTACTTATCGGACAGTGCTTCGATGATCGAATGGGGAGGTGAAGTAGTGAACTCAGCATCCGATGGACAACACACCACGACACAAATGGGGAGCGGCCATTTTCCCGAAGAGGGTTTCGGTAAATCAAGCTATTTCAGAAACATTCAGATAGTTGACGAATCAAACAATTTGAGGACACCTAAAGATGTTGGCATTTTCACCGAACAGTCCGGTTGCTATGATATTCAACTCGGAAAGAATGGTGAATGGGGCAGCTATTTTTACTATGGAGGGCCTGGGAGAAACACGCATTGCCCATGATCTAGTCCTCAGGGAAATCTTGTATGTTAATGATTTTTACGTGAAATTTATGGTAGAAACAGCTAGGCTCAATGTTGGTTTTGTTCTTGTATAATTCTTGTTTTAGTCTTTGTACCTTCTCTTCCCCCTGCCATGTTAAAAAGGAAAAAAAAAAAAAGTATCTTTTCAGGCAGATTGATGTAGTGTAATTAAAATTACTAATTCTTGAATTCGTGTGCTCTAGTTGAGTAGGTTTTTTGCGAAACACGGTCTTTAGCCATGAAACTGGTTTATCTTACGTATATTTTCTACTATAAAGTATAAATGATAAACAGGTAAAATTTAAGGTTAAATTTGGGTAATGAATTAATGAAAGTTAATGTGTTTTTTTATTCATTTCTTTGGTGTATTTATTTTTTTGAACTCATTAAACACAATATTTAAGGGTAAATTTGCTTTAAATATCTAAAACCGAACTCAAATACATGTCCAGTCCGTCAAAAAAATAAGTGTTTACAATCCTTGATAAAAAAATATACATATTCTGCACTTCTTAGGCTCATATGTTTTATCAGATGGAAGTCGATATAAAATATTGAAAATATGATACAAATATGTGATATTTGAGTATCAACTGTTTTAAATCTAGTACCAACGTATAATTTTTGAGTACTCAAACATGCATGCAAATATTCATATTCACACATTTGTCTCATTTGGATGAATATCGTTACAAAACATTTAAAATATGATAGTAATACATGATATTTGAGTATTAAATGTGTTAGATCTGGTACAAATATATGATTTTTGAGTTTTCAAACACATGTTGCAAAAATGCAAGTGTTGATATTAATAAAGTTGTTCCGATTTTTTACTCAAAATCTTATATTTTATATCAAATCATAACAATCAGTGTTTGAATATCATATATTAGTATCATATTTTCAATGTTTTGTACTGAATTTCAATCGTGAAAAGAAAAGTGGGCCCAGAGAGTGATAAACATTTTTTTGTAAATCAGGGACTGTAAACACATTTTTTCTGACGAGGACCGAAAACAAAGTTGGGTTTGAGTATAGAGATTTAATGTAAATTAACCCATATTTTAATTGGTTTTAATTTTTTCACTTTTTGATAATAAAAATATGTTTTTAACTGAAAATATTAAAAGATAATATATAAGTTAATATATATTTGAAAATAAAATACATATTTTAGCGATGATTTATTAACAGACCATGAAAATGATGAATCAAAATATATATCAAAATAAAATCAATATATATATAAGTTCTTTTATGGTGCCTCACAACTATGTCCAACTTCGTACCCACCATGTATAAGTCAACTCACCAATTGTGCTGGTCAACTCAACTATTGTACATGGTGGGCACGGAGTTGGGCATAGTTGTTGGGCACCATAAAAGAACTCCAATATATATATATATATATATATATAGAGTTTCTTTCAGGTGCCCACCTAAAATGCCCACTACCATGTCCACCAATGATGTGACACTATTCTATTGGACCTACAATTTATCACATATTTATCACATCCAATAGAATAGTGCCACATCATTGGTGGGCATGGTCGTGGACATGGTAGGTGGGCACCTAAAAAAAACTTTATATATATATATATATATATATATATATATATATATATATATATATCAAAATACATATTTAGTTAATTAGTAATTTTTATTTCTATGTTTAATAGAATACGTAAAATAGCGTATCATATTTGTTGGAGTTTTACTAAAACATAAATTGGAGAAGAAATGATATTGAATAGTTTTTATAATTATATTTTTTTGTTTTAATATTTATTTAGTGCAATATTATAAGTTTTACATGAATTATTTGTAATTTTTAAATGTGGTGAAATATTATCCGTTTTATACGGTTAGGTAAAAATGATTGTGAGGTAACAATAAAACGGATTTAGAAAAAATGAAGTACGATGAAAAAATAAAAAAAATGGTTAGATAAAAATGATATATTGTTGGATGTTATAAATATATTATTATTATAGATGATTATCTATGAAGATTTGAAAGATTTGTGATCAAGATAAATATGTCAAGATAATATCGATAAAATTTGTATTCTATTATTTTTCCCTATAAATTGGGTGATTGAGTTCAATAAAAATTGCACGTGAGTATTAACTCATATGAATTCTCTCTTCTCACATAAATTCTATTTATCAACTCTCTATTTCTCTAATGATTTATAACACGTTATCAACATGATTCTGCAACCAATTGAGTATGAAAATCAATTAAAAATTAAAATAATTCTCGTTTTATTGATGCTATTGGAATAACACATGTTGTTAATATTCGATTTTATGAGAAATATTCATTGGTGCTTTAGAAATAGCACAATGATAATAATTGATATATTGTTGTCCATAAAATATCATGAATATCACAACATGATTTTACATTTAGAATTTGAATAAATTAATGATCATGATATAACACATTGAGAATTTTGAGAGATTCATGAGTAGAAGTTTGATATATCGAAAGAGATTCATTACTTTGATATAATATAATGAAAATCTGAATATATTCATGATAAAAATGTGATATATGATTTTGTATATCGAAAAATTGAAGAAATCATGATGGATATCTGATATGACATCCAAGATCTATAAATGTTATTGAAAGATATAGATTTATGTCAAAATATCTATATTTATAAATAAATATTGATCAAAAGATCAAAGATTTGTTCATATTTATGAAAAATATTAATATAAGATTCAATATTTAGCAATATTCTTGAAGAATATTAATTTAAAGTCATTTTGATTGAATGATTTTTTGAGGATCTTATAAATAAAGAAATTCATCGATATTTAGTAAAGAATATCGATATGTGATCTAAAATGAGTTATTTGCACCAAACACCACTGTCAAATATTGAAAATACACAATTCTCCCCTGTGAAATTTTAATAGACATCTTCAAACTCCCTTTTATAAAATTAGCACACGTGCCTCTTTATATGAGCGATTTTTGCACACGCGCCCTTCATGCGTCTGGACAAATATTTTGATTTTTTTGGCACCAAATACCCCTATGAAATATTAAAATTGCATATTTGACCCTTTGAGTGTATAATTTTTAAATCTTTTCAATCCATAAGATCCAAATATAAAATATTTATCAAACATTTACATTTTATAAATTTTTATTTTTATGTTAAATTTATTATTATTAATTAATTTGTTTCTAAAAAAATATTATTACTTTATCTTGATATCATTATTTTATTAAACTTATTTCGTGCTTTCAAATTTTCCATTAAATATGCATTCATAAACAAAGATTTAAATACGTAAAAGTACCAAAATATTAAACTAATTAAAATGACAAGTTCAAGCATATTACTTTTTTGATTTAGGACTATATAGTATTGAACCAAAATCTAAATTTTTAAAAAGATGCATTGCACAATTTGCAATAAATAATAAAAAAATAAAATGATTATATAATGATAAAATTTACTATTAATTCTATATTTAATTGAATAAAATAATATTTTTAATTAAATAACTATGAAATATATTAGTTATTTTATCTTAGTATTAGTTATACAAAAAATATATTTTAACATTAAATTTTATCATTATATAACCACTTTATTTTTTTAATTATTTACTGCAAATTGTACAATACATATTTTCGAAAAATTTAGATTTTGGTTCAACAAATATAGTCTTAAATTGAAAAATTATTATGCATGAATTTATCATGTTGGTTCAATATTTTGGTAAGTTTAGGTATTTAAATCCTTGTTTATGAATGCATGTTTAATGGAAAAATTGAAAACACGAAGTGATTTAATAAAATAATGATATCAAGATATAGTAATAATATTTTTTTAGAAACAAATTAATTAATAATAATAAATTTAAAATAAAAATAAAAATTCATAAAATGTAAATGTTTGATAAATATTTTATAATTGGATCTTATGGGTTGAATAGATTTAAAAATTATACTCTCAAGGGGTCAAATATGTAATTTTAATATTTCACAGGGGTATTTGGTGCCAAAAATATCAAAATATTGACTCAGTCGCATGAGGGGCGCGTGCGCAACAATCGCTCATATGAAGGGGTGCGTGTGCTAATTTTATAAAAGGTCAGGGTTGAAGATGCTTATTAAAATTTCACAGAGAAGAAGTTTGCATTTTCAATATTTCACAGGGGTATTTAGTGCAAATAACTCGATCTAAAATTGTCAATATCCACAAGATAAAGTTATTAAATATATGAGATATATTTCAAAATATATTGACTGAATATCGATTCAAATCATATATTTGTTAATTCTCTAGAAGAAGCATGATCTATTATTTGTCACACTTTTTATAAAAAAGTGACTTGATATTCAATGATGAATTATATAGGCTAATTAATAAAAGTTATGGAAGCGCGGTAGTCCGCAAAACCATTGTAGTGACCCGCATTGTGATCGCCTACTAATAAAAAACTTAGGCATGCAATTAAACAATAAATAATTATAATCAGAGATAAACTGCGAAAACTCAAAAAACTTAATACCAGCATGGTAAAATCTAATGGTTGACCCTGCAATCCTGCTTTGGTCACCATCCAATCTCCAAATCTCTAGGAGAACTACCTGCAACTATCCCGTCGAATGGGATGTCCAGACAACAGAAAATAACTGGACATGAGCATAAAACACTAAGTACGCTAGTATGGGTAAACATATGTATATGCATGAAATGTAATGAACATGTATCATATCTGGGTAACGAATAAGAAATTCACTCAGACTGGTGCCTAAGACATGAGCTATAGCCTCGGGGAATCAAACCACTGGACCCAACCACTCACTCTTAACCGGACATGTACCTAGGATGTCCCCCGAAAACACTAGAGATGGAACGGCCCGTCGGCCGAGTGACTCTCAGTTTCCCAAAACGTCCTAACAAGGGCTGAGCACCCTATAACACAGGCTTATCTCGAAGGATATCCAAGCTCAATATGAAATGCACATGCATCATAATATTTCAAAGAAGTAAAACATGGATTATGCATCTTTAATAATCATAGCACATAAATGCAACACATAAGCATGCATACCCGCTGGCAATCTCAGTCAGTACTTACGTACCTTTCTAAGGCAGTTCCTAGAAGCCCCCATCTAGGTTCAAAGCCTACCATGCAACACTACAATTAATAATAACCATGCATCATCTAACATGCTCAAAAAGCCTTAATTAAACTATATCATACTCCCTATTTACTATAAGGAGCTAAAGCTATACCTTCGTTCGTCGTCAGCCCTCTGATGTCGAATGCCCCAGAGCTTGGGCACAACCCTGCTACGACCTCTGGACACCTCGCCAAAGCTCCGCTTCTTGGCCACTACTACGGACACTGTCCGTTATTTATAAAAATACTACTACCTAGCTACTCCAACTCGTTATAAAAGAGTCCCGAAGCCCTTAAAATAGATCCATTACGGGAGAGGAGAGGTTTGGAATGCCTTGAAAATGAGCCATTGAATTTTGACCTGTATTTTTATTTTCTTTTCAAAATCAAGCCGGGAAATGATACGATCTCGATACTTGGTCAAAAAGTATAACTCAAAGGGTCCAAAAACCATGAAACGATATAATTACACAACAAATTCATCAAGGTTGAAATACCCAACATTATTCAAATTACAGGCCCAATATAACAAGTTTAAAAATCCACCCGGAGTATAACTTCTATACTTGAACCCAAACTCTCATGACCTCCGGTTACTCGGCCCTGGTTCACCTGTTGCAATGCACACACACAAGACAAAGTAACAACCAGATAAACTGGTGAGTACTAAACTCAGTATGAACAACGGAAGCAATATAAATCAAATATAACAATTACAATGCATTTCAAAGTATGTCATGATTTTGTGAAATGCATGTTCAATAAAATGCTGGCTTCCAAACAATGGATATCAAATCATCGAGGTTCGTATCCGACCTCGGCATAGAGATATAATTCCAATCTCGGTAATGGGATCCCGAAAACGAGGAAAATACAACACAACCATCACCACCTACTCTTCCTCTCGGGGCAGTGTGTTGGGTTTCTTAACCCAGGACTTTGGCACCACTATATAGAGTATGATGGCATACAGGAAGTCTATGCTGCAACCTGAACCACTCCTATATAGGCCCAAAACATCCTCTTGCTGCTTGCTTGCTCAAACTGAAATAAATTAGGCACAATATGTATGAGATGATGCAATAATGTATACAATATATAGCTTGCTCTCGCTATATCCATTACTTGCTTGCTTGCTTCTGCTGCTACTCATTAAATTCATCTCAACATATACACATCAACGATTCATGTAAAATAACATGGAATAAAAGTCGATAACATCGATTAAAACAAATATAACTTCATGTTATTAACTTCAAAACACATGAATCAAATGGACATATATAATATCACATAATCAAGTAAAGTGTGTGCTTTAGGGGCTTGAGAATCAAACTCGTCTCGAGTACTCAATCCCCAATAATTCCTCGCTTGCCCATACCTTCAATAACAATTCCGGAATGCTCAAATCTGCAAGGCTACAACAATTATACAAAACTTAATTTAATTTCCATTCGATCAAGTATTGGCATTTCAAAACAAGAATCGATTCAAACCTCGATCAAATTCTCAACAACTCGAATTCTTGCAACTCGAATTCGATGTACTTCAATCCAACACTGAAATGTATATTATAATTCATCAATACCATATTCAAACTCATTCCCAAATCAACTCAATACAATATCAACTCCAAAAGCTCGAATTTCCATTTTAAAATCAAACCGGTGGCACAACATTTTAAAACTTGTATTTCCATAAATATCAGCACCATTTATGCATCATTATAAACTCAATATCATCATCAATTCATCCCCAAAGTTTCTAATATAACCAGTCCTTCAAACGTGATTTTCCAGAAAATCATCCAAAAATTGAAAACATGTCCAAACGATGGTATTTTCACAAACCGTCTTAGATATACCATCTATCAACTCAAGAACATGTTTATCAAATAATTTCCCAAATCCAACAACACCCAAACTTTCAAACTTGATAGAATTTAATAAAACTTACGTAGAAACATAGCTCTTGTTGCAAGGATTTTGAAACCGTAATTATTTTTGAAATCCAACGGTCGGATGTTGGCGGATCGGAGCTTGAGTGAACGGAAGTGGCTATGGAGCTTTCTTCTCTCGGTAAGGAAGAAGGAAGAAGGAAGAAGATGATATACATGCATATAATACATGCAACTACCTTAATAATTGCCTCCATTATTAAGGATTTAAGATTTTGTAGTTTAGTCCCTGGACTTTCCATAAAATTGCAATTTAGTCCCTGTTCAAGTTTCAAAATTTCAATTCAGTCCCTAAATTTCTAAAAATCAGAATTTAAATCCAAATCCATAAATTCTCAAATTAAATATTTTTGGGGGCATTACATGTACCTTACATGGTTGCATGATGTAAAACTCATCTGCCACAACCCATCACAACAATGATACGTAAAACCCATCGTGGATGTTAAACCAGTATAGCGGAAATGTTATATGTAACTATATCTCATTTATTTTCCAATATCCCAAATGGATCATAAAGCTTAGAGATACCCTTCTTGCAGATCAACTATATCAACATCATGATGCTCCAACAATGGTTCTTCTACTTGTCGTTTTATATAACATTACAAATATTAGTGGAATACGACATGTCTCCTGTAAAACTTTTCAAATGGATTCATACCATTACTACTGTGATAACTGTTTGTTGTACGCGAGTTCAATCAAAGAAAATGATCTTACCAAGCTGGATTAAAATCCATAATGCAATCTCATAACATATTCTCAAAATACTGGTATTACGTTTTGACTAGTCATCAGTCTCCGAATGATAGGTTGTACTCACATTGAAAATAGTTTTTGAGACATGCTGAAAAACTCCCCCAAAATCTGGAAACACGTCTGGAATCTCTAACACTGACAATGCTTACTGGTATACCATGAAAACTCGCAATCTCCCGAATGTGTAATCAATCACTACTGTGAAAAATGAAGTTTCGATTACACAAAAAAATGCACTGCCTTGGTGAGTTGATACATCACAACCCTGTTAGTGTCATAATTTCTTGAGAATATCGGCAAATGTTTCACAAAGTCCATCGTGGTAACTCTCATTTTCATTCAGGAATCGATAAATATGATACAAACTTCCAGTTGTCGATGTTCAGTCTAAATCTTTTGACACACCCAATATCAAGAAACACACTGATACACAAAGCGCTTCATACATGTTCACCAGAACCGAGTACACAAGTCCTTGTACATCAAAAGGATTTTAATACTAATAGCAAAAATGACTAATACTTTGTCATATCACTAACACATGTGACAACGTTGTTGTCCACAATTCTTGATTTCCTGAACCCTTCAGGTTCTCACTGATTCCTAACTCTCTTAACTAGATGAGAAAACTAGTTCATCCCAAATTTCGCGAAGTTCTCATCTCAATGCAATCTAGCTAACTCTTGGACTGGATCTACCAAAACATCTATATCAATGGCTTAGCACATCAAAATACATCCCGAAAAATTAGTGACAACAGTCCCGCCAGACCCGAAAAATATGGATCTCAGCTGTTGTCTTTTTCCCACGTCTAAACACTTGATGTTATCCTGCTAGTATTCATTGAAATTTAATCACTTGCTAGATCAAAATCTGACAATGAAATTACAAGAATATTGTAGAAACATACCTGAGTATCTGAATATCTCAGTACTGTACTCATCCTATCAGTTTCCTCAAAGATTAACAACTGTTCAGATCAGTTTCTAATCACCAAGCAATGAATCATTCAAATCGTCTTTTCTACGAAAGAACAATCACCTCACCCATTACTGGGTTACAAAATCCGTATCTGCCATAGATAAATTAGGAGTACAACTTCTCATCAATTCTTCTTAAGCATAAGGAAAACCAAAAGCTGAACTAGCACATTTCTGGAAATTCTCCAAACACTGAGAAATTCAGAATGTATCTAACAGAGCATGTTCTTAAGCATACGAGCTCACAGAAATGTCCCAAACATTTTCTAAGCAAAAACTCTAATCATCACTGATTTAGTCTAATCGACTGCATCAATCATTCTTGATTCACTGAAGCTCACACTTAGTCCAAAAGAATCAATCAGTTAAGTATATTATTCACAATTTATCAGAACCTCATACTGTTGATCAACAACCATGATCTCTGTGATTCTGTACAACGAGAACTATCTGAACCCAAAATACTTGAAATAACAAAATTCACACGAGTTTCATTATTCTTATCTCTGACGGTGTCAGACAATAATCCAATGATAATTGATAACTTACATGGCTCGATCAACAATTTTGATCTTGTTGCCACAAGTCTGCTAATTCCTAACACTTGGAATTAAAAATTTTGCACCGAACTCAACATTCCTATTTTGATGTAGTCAGACGATAGTTAAGGGTAGTTACTGGTACCAATCCTGTACCAATCCGGACTTACTACCACTGCTTATGTCCATACAAGATGGATACCAAAACGAACGCAAACCAAAGGAGATTTTCCCCAAATCCGATATCCGATATTTACCTTGTTCCAAAGGAATGTCACACTGCATCTCTGACGAAGTCAGATTATACTCTGAACAACCACTGGTATAAATCCTTCCATCTTTTAGATCTACCTGTCTAGGAATATCATAATATCAAAAACAAAACCTATCTGCTCAGAATGATCCCTCGTCAAGGAAAATTCTTTTCAAGACTAATTATTACAGCAGAAATTCAACATCTGTATCTCTGACGAAGTCAGACCATAACTAATTTCCTTGGATATTAAATCTCAGTATCAACTAAATATTTACGAGAGAATCCAAATATCAAATATCTATACCCCTACTGTGACTGTTGCAAAACACCATACTGAGGTAGCCTTCCCTTGAATAACCATCTGAAGAAAGAAAAGCTCCCAAACACCCTCTGAAGCACGAAAGGATTCTAGAGTAATACAAGCATAGGGTCGCACTTCCTCTCCGTCTAGTCATATATTCACATAGTCCATAGCACTTGGCATAACTCATCACTGGGCTCCTGATGAAAACACATCATCCTTGGCAACACTACGTCTCGATAGAATATTCTAGTAAATACATCTAGAATTATTCAACTAAAAACATGCATAATTCAATTTTAATTATACACATGTTTAAACAAATGTCTGATACTTTATTCAATATAATTAATCAAGATAATCCCAAAGATTACAATTAAAATACTTGAATCACTAACCCAGGTTCTATACAATCTTTATTACAATCCCATATAATAAACAACTTATTCAAAAAATTACACTGAAAGATGTACAATGACATTAATTGTTACATCAAAATGTCTGAAATCATCAATACATCTTAGTCAAATGCTTACAACTGAAATACTGTTTACAACAAAATCTTAATACAGTATTTAAAACCCAATACAATGGAAATATTATAGTCTGACTATATGCAGAAATCTTTCATTCTGTATTTTGTTCTTGAACATGAGGTTTCCCGTCTGCCACACAAAAAAACATCGATACAAGAAAGTCAGCAGACTTCCTCCTCGCAAGATCTAAAAATATTATATCCTACTAGAGATGCCCAAAGCTTCATGAGGCATTCTTTTGGCAGGATCTTCTGACAATCTCTCCAACTACTCGTGGAAAGTCTTCAGGGGTGGCTTCCTTGGTCGAAGCTGAATGGAAAACTACATGTCACACATTCCATTCAACCTTGAGAAGTGCCTGGAGTTCATAACTAGATCTTCCCCTCCAGCTCCATCCTGCTGGAATCCACATAAGGTAAAATTCTGATGCCAACCTTGATAATGACGATCTTGAAAAAGCCTAGGTATCCTACTATTCCGATTCATGATACTGCTATTGTCATTGAATCCGACTTGTATTCTACAAGGATAAACCAAATGTCAATACTAAGTCCCAAAGAATCTTATTGCATGCTCTGATACCATATATATAGTGACCCGCACCGTGATCACCTACTAATCAAAAACTTAGTCATGAAATTAAACAATAAATAATCATAATCAGAGATAAACTGCGAAAACTCAAATAACTTAATACCAGCATGGTAAAATCTAATGGCTGACCCCGCAATCCTGCCTTGGTCACCATCCAATATCCAAATCTCTAGGAGAACTACCTGCAACTACCCCGTCGAATAGGGTGTCCAGACAAAAGAAAATAACTGGACATGAGCATAAAAAGCTCAGTACGCTAGTACGGGTAAACATACGTATATGCATGCAATGTAATGAACAAGTATCATATCTGGGTAACGAATCAGAAATTCACTCAGACTAACGCCTAGGACATGAGCAGTAGCCTCGGGGAATCAGGCCACTGGACCCAACCAATCACTCCTAACCAAACGTGGACATAGGATGTCCCCCAAAAACACTAGATACGGAATGATCCGTCGGCCGAGTGACTCTAAGTGTCCCAAAATGTCCTAACAAGGGCTGAGAACCCTATAACACAGGCTTATCTTGAAGAATATCCAAGCTCAATATGAAATGCACACGCATCATAATATTTAAAAGCAGTAAAACATGGATTATGCATCATTAATAATCATGGCACATAAATGCAACAGATAAGCATGCATAACCGCTGGTAATCTTAGTCAGTACTTATGTACCTTTCTAAGGCAATTCCTAGAAGCCCACATATAGGTTTCAAGCCTACCATGCAACACTACAATTAATAATAACCATGCATCATCTAACATGCTCAAAAAGCCTTAATTAATCTATAGCATACTCCCTATTTACTATAAGGAGCTAAAGCTATACCTTCGTCCGTCGTCAGCCCGCTGATGTCGAATGCCCCAAAGCTTGGGAACAACCCTGCTATGACCTCTGGACACCTCTCCAAAGATCCGATGCTTGGACACTACTACAGACATTGTTCGTTATTTATAAAAATACTACTACCTACTTCAAATATTTATAAAAGAGTCCCGAAGACCTTAAAATAGAGCCATATAGGAGAGGAGAGGTTTGGAATGCCTTGAAAATGAGCCATTTCGGCCCCTATTTATAGGCCAACTTTGGAGCGTCCGAGCCCCCATTTGGACGGTCCGATCCTGCATGATATCCACGTTGCATTCATGAAAGTTTGGACGGTCCGATCCCCCTTCGGATCGTTCGATCGGGCCTAGTGATGTCAGCCCTAATGTCATCCATTTGAATGGATTCAAACATCTGTCCAATCGAGTTCGGAGCGTCCAATCTTTTGATCGGAGCGTCCGATCTCCATCTGATCATCCGATCTACTTTGTGGGGCCTCGGGTTGCTAATCTCATTCTTAGGGCAATTAGTAATTAAACACCATTAATTACACAAGGAAGGAATAAGACCAAACAACCTTTTTTTTAACCTAGGGTGCGCTCGGTCGGTTAGAAACTGCCGACTGAGCGCCCCTTCTTAACCCAACCTTTGGGTTGGAAAATCAGGGGCTGCGCTCGGTCTGCCAAAAAGAGCAGACCGAGCTCAGCTCTGAGCAGTCCCTTGCTCTGTTTTTCAGCATCAAAGTTTTATCATTCCAATCCATTCCAATCCATATCTAACAAGTCTAGATCATGTATAAATTCAAAGAACAACATCTGAACATGCATATAAGTAGATTATACACCACACTTAAGGTTTGAATCCAAAAAAAGCATGAAATTATACAAGAAGTTCACCAATTTCTCCAAACACATCATCTAGAGTGTTTTCTAACAAGCTTTCTAGACTTAATATACATCATTTCACCTACAACAACCCGAGTCCACATCTCTAGACTCTCTCATGAGCTACCCTCATCGACTTTGGCCAGCTCTTGCCCCATCTGTTGCCATGCACACATACAAAACAAAGCAACAGCCGGATAAAATCCGGTGAGAAATCATTCCCAGTATAATTGACATATAAAGCGTTAAATAAATCATATCAACTCTAATCATAATCAACTCAACAGTAGTGTAAATAACACATATATCGATTAAGAATTGATTCATAAAACGTCGTTGCCATCAAGATTCGTAAATGATCTTGACATGGATATCCATCTATCGTAGTCATTCTGGACTAGAAAATAAGATCGCCTCAGATCTTGGCATAGAATCAATTCAATATAATATCATATTGTAATCATATCGACTCAAACTCAAAGATCCACTACCTGAGATGGATCGACAACATCATACAAAATCAAAACGATAAACAAGTATGTGGTTTAGGCGGGACAACTCAAGAAGCTTCATTCTCGAGTTACAAATCCCTGACTTGCGATGTCGTCTTATACCTTCTCGTTTAGTCTTGGTTCTTGAAGCTTAAAATCTGAAACATAATACAAGAACGCATATATCAACTCTAAGCAATGTCATAAACCAATCTGCTCAATTTCCATCATCAAAGAACAACTTCAAACCTCAACAACTCTTCTTCGGTTTGACAGCTACAATCTCGAGCTCGTCAATCTTAGCAAGCTGAAACAAGGTGATCATAAGCTCAACATATCACCAAGAACTTATATCATATCCAGTTCAAACATCACGATATCAAAACGGCTTAAAATCATAAACCGATGGCGTAGCGATTGAAAATCGATAACCGAAACGATACCGACTTTGATCCAACAATCAAATACCACATATATCAGCAAAACATTATCATAATCTTCATACTAGCAGCTATATACATCGAATACAAGCTGAAAATCATGATTAAATACAAATAACATAAACTCTTTGATCCGGTTTCGATATCGGTATGTACAAACGTTCAAGAACATGCACAAGGTATAAAAATCTGATCTCTGCAATATTTCAATCTTCAAAACATGCCAAAATGAACAAAAACTTACACCAAATCGAATTTCTTGTTTCAAGGATTCCAGAACTATTTTCGGAATCGAAATCGGACGATCGGATCAAAAGTTACGGGGTTTTGAAATTCAAAAAAACAAAGAGAAAGGAAGGTCTCGGCCCTTTTTTCAGAATTTCTGCATTGAATATGGATTATACACGTGCACAAGCTGATAACTCAATTCATAATCTGATAACTTCAAACCAAATTGCATTTTAGCCCCTCAATTATTCAAAAATTGTAATTCAGTCCTCGGCCCTTATTTTAATTCAATTTCAATCCTAATTAATTTAAGAATATTAGAATTTAAATCTAAACTCTAAAAATTCTCAAATTAAATATACTCGAATTAAAATTAAATAATCTTGGATTAAATCATATAATCCCGGGCCTTACATACTTCATATCTTCTGAACCCATCGGACCATCCGATCTATCAGGGGCTTAAGTTCGGACCATCCAAACCCTCCGAGCCCAATTAATCTCACTAACCATTTTTGGGTGTTTTGGGTCTGATTTGTAGGTTCGTTTGATCGTATAAAAAATATCTTAATCATGTTTCATTAACTCTAACATAATTAGAAAATTTTAATCTTGTAAAATAGAATCGGGCTATTACACCATCAACTGAAAAATAAAATATTAAGTCCAATTGATTGAGCAACGATGATGGTGGTAGCTTATGATTTTTTGTTGCTTAATTGATTTATGGAAATTTCGATCCACTTTATTTATTTACTTATCAGACTAATTATAGTGGCTTATTTATCGGTAAAATAATACTACCAATGATAATAATTATACATCATGTCATAAATGGATCATTTTTATCTCTTATATTCCATATTTGATTTTATTATTTGGTTGATTCATGGTTTGTATTTTAGTTCGGAGTATGAATCCTAATGTATTAATTATATATACTTTTAGATTATAGTGAATAATTTATAAATTTTATCAATATATTGCATGATTTATTGAATTAATTGAATATGAAATTTGATGATAATTTTATTGATTTGAGAATTTTATAATTTAAGGATATTGTAGTAGCCCGGTTCCATTTTATAAGATTAATTTGCTAAACATGTTTAGATTTATTGAATCATGATTAAATGATTTTAATATGATCTAACGGGACTAGTATTTGGGTCCAAAATGCCCGAAAAATGGTTAATGGACTTAATTGGGCTCGAGAAGTTCGGAGGATCCGAACTGGGTTTGGAGAGTTCGAACAAGATCGGAGCCAGCAAAGGAGTTAGGAAGCTATGTGGAAGATCGGAGCATTCGAACCGGGATCGGAACCTCCGATCGTAGTGCCATGCATGTGGCAATAAGACTTGAACACGTAGCTGCATGCATGAGATCGGAGCCTCCAAAGTAGGGATCGGAGCGTCCGATCTTGACCGATCGGAACGTGGCATGCATGCGCAGATCGGAGCGTCCGATCGAGGTTTATAAATAGGGGCCGAGATGGCTCATTTTCAATTCAAATCAAATCCTCTCCTATCCCGTGATGACTCTATTTTAAGGGCTTTAGGACACTTTGTTTAAGAGTTGGAGTAGGAAGTAGTATTTTTATAGTTAACAGACAGTGTCCGTAGTAGTGGCCAAACAACGGAGCTTTGGCGAGGTGTCCAGGGGTCGTAGCAAGACTGTTCCCAAGCTCTGGGGTATTCGACATCAGCGGGCTGACGACGGACGAAGGTATAGCTCTAGATCCTTATTATAAATAGGGAGTATGCTATAGTTTAATTAAGGATTTTAGAGCATGATAGATGATGTTTGGAATGTTAGATAATGCATGGTTATTATGTATTGTAGTACGGTATGGTAGGCTTGGAACCTAGATGGGAGCATCTGGATCTGCCATATAAAGGTACGAAAGTACTGTTCGAGATATCCAGACTAAGTATGCATGTATTATGTGTTTGCGAGGTTTATTTGATTATATGACATGATTTTATCTGCATATACCTATCATGATATTATGCTGCATCCATGAGCATATTGATCCTGTATTCTTGAGATATCCTGTAGTAGGGCGCTCACCCTACAAGTAGTGGATAGTTGGATACATAAGTCTTGTGTCAGGTCACCGGTATTGTAATGGACTGGGCCCTCACCTTTTCTCAGGAGGCCCAGCCATATTCAAACTCATGGGCCTTCTCCCCTGTAGTAGCCCGTATCCAAAACTAATGATTAATGAGTACTTAATCATACGATCATGTTTAGATTAATTAAAACATGATTAAGGAAATTTTCAAGGGATTAACGGAGTCCGGAAATGAATCCAGGTGTAGCGACCCGACCCGGATCCACTACCTAATCAGAGTTAAGAGCATAATTAAGCATGCATTAAATAAAATCGCTGCGGAAGACTTAAATACAAGCAGACCGGCAGAATACAACCGGCTAACAAACTTGATTTATACCACCCAATCGAATTACTTAGATAAAAACCTACAGCTAAATACTGCTGTCTTCAAGGTCGCTGGCTCCTCCAGGCTCCTGGTGCTCAATCCTGCACCTACACCTGCCCCGTCGAATAGGGTATCTAGATACACAGAAAATACTGGACGTGAGCTCTAAGATCAATACGAAAGCACGGATAAACATACAAATATGATGCATGCAAATGACAGGGTATCCATATCTGGGATAACTGTATACGAACTGCTCAGACTGGCGCCTGGAATATAAGCTCGTCACATCGGGGTAGCTAACCACTGTGCGCGACCACTCATTCCCGAATCAGGGACGCGGACCACGGAGTCCTTCAGGTATCAGTACCTAAGGGTACTCGATATCAAACGTCCTAACAGGGCTGAGCAACCCTAACTGGCTCATCTCGAAAGATATACAGATGTACAGGCACAAGATGATATGCACATGCCGCATAACAATAATAACATGCAACACATAAATGCAACATATAAGCATGCATATCCACTGACAATCTCAGTCAGTACCTACGTACCTTTCTAAGGCAGTCCTAGTAGTCCCACTCTAGGTTCCAAGCCTATCATCAAGTCTACAATGCAAATACCCATGCATCATTCCATAAGCTCTAAACGCCTTAACTAAGCTATTGCATACTCCTAAATAATTTAAAGAGACCATAGCTATACCTGCGTCCGTCGTCAGCCCACCGATGGCAACTATCCCGCAACTAGGGCACTCCCCTTCTGCAAATCCACATCCTCGAACACGGCTCTACAACACGAGCACTGCTCCGCTACTATGTCAGAAACTGTCTAACTATACTAAAACAAATATTCTACTCCAACTCTAAAATAAGAGTACCCAAAGCCCTAAAATAGGACCACGAGGGCGAAGGAAAGAATTCGGAATTGACAAGAAATGAATGCCTCGGACCTTATATTTATAGGCAACGATCGGAACCTCCGATCCTTGATCAGAACTTCCGATCCTGCCATCGGAGTTTTCGAACATCCTCATCTGCCACGTGTCAAAATCTCACTGGTTGACTTCGGATAGGGGTGATCGGAGCTTCCGATCAACCACACTTCATGGATGGCGTAATTCAATCGGAACTTCCATCGTTCATCGGAGCTTCCGATCACCTTCGGAGCATCCGATCCTAACTTCGGAGCTTCTGATCTCTCTGACCCTCTGGACCATTTCTGATCATTTTGGGCCTATTTCCGGGCTCCGTTAATCCATTTAAAAGTCTCCTTAATCACGTTTTACTAAATCTAACATGATCACATGATAATTACTCATTATCGTTAATTCTGGATATGGGCCACTACATCAGGACACTCAAAAATGGTGGGAAAGGTTCGGGAGGATCGGACGACCCGAACTAAGTTTGGAGGATCCAAACGTAAACAAAGCCAAGGATCGGAGGCCCCAGGGAGTTCAAACGATCCGTTCGTATGCGTCCAGTTGTCCCAATTTAATATGTCATCGGTGATGTCCCGAAGGTGACTTCGGACGATCCGAAGTGCAGGATCGGACGGTCCGAAGTGTTGGCAGGGACACTTGTCACGCATGAAAGATCGGACGGTCCGAAGTAAGGTTCGGAAGGTCCGAACCCTTGCCTATATAAAGGGGCCGAGAGGCTCATTTGATAGCCGCACCAATTTCCTCTCCTTCGTCCACGTGGTTCTATTTTAGGGCCTTGGGTAATCTTATTTTAGAGTTGGAGTAAGGAATATATTTAGCATAGTCAGACAGTCTCTGACATAGTAGCGGAGCAGTGCTCGTGTAGTATAGCCGTGCTCGAGGCTGTGGAGCTGCAGCAGGGGTGTGCCCCTAGTTGCAGGATATTCGCCATCAGCGGGCTGACAACGGACGCAGGTATAGCTACGGTATCCTTAAATTATTTGGGAGTATGCAATAGCTTAGTTAAGGCTTTTAAAGCTTAATAGATGATGCATGGGTATTTGCATTGTATAGTTGATGATAGGCTTGGAACCTAGAGTGGGACTACTAGGACTGCCTGTAGTAAGGTACGTAAGTATTGACTGAGATTGTCAGCGGATATGCATGCTTATATTTTGCATTTATGTGTTTGCATGTTATTTTTATATGGCCTGTACATATCATCTTGTGCCTGTACATCTGTACCTCTTTTGAGATGATCCAGTTAGGGTTTCTCAGCCCTGTTGGGATGTTTGATATCGAGTACCCTTAGGTACTGGTACCTAGAGGACTCTGTGGTCCGCGTCCAAGATTTGGGAGTGAGTGGTCGCACACACTGGTTAGCTACCCTGATGTGACGAGCTCATATCCCAGGTGCCAGTCTGAGCAGTTTGCATACAGTTATCCCTGATATGGATACCCTGTCATTTGCACGCAACAAATTTATATGTTTATCCATATTTGCATATTGAGCTTAAAGCTCACGTTCAGTCTTTTTTGTGTATCTGGAAACCCCATTTGACGGGGCAGGTATAGGTTCAGGATTCAGCACCAGGAGCTTGGAGAGGCCAGTGACCCTTGAAGACAACAAGATTAGCTGTAGGTTTTATTTAAGCTATTCGATTGGATTGTATAATCGAATTTGTTTAACCGGTTGTATTCCACCGGTCTACTTGTATTTAAGTCTTCCACATCAATTTATTTAATGCATGCTTAATTATGCTCTTAACTCTGATTAGGTAGTGGATCTGGGTCGGGTCGCTACATTTATGGTATCAAAGCTGCATGCAAGAGACTTGGGAGATAGTAATAAGACTTTTGGGTTATCCTTGTATTTTTGATGAGACCATGGAAGAGATGATAACATGGCAATTATATTGTCCAAAGATTATCATCATCTGCAGGATTTCTGAAGATTTGGTTTATGAGATTCCAGCAAGTGTGGACAGGAGCGATGGATCGTGTCCGAGCTTTCGAGACTTCTACTAATATGGATCCTAGCTTTGGATCGAGTACCGGATGCCAGAGGCAGTGGTAGAGGATTGGTGAGGACTTACTTGATGTTTGCATCTGTACAGTCATTACCATGATGACACTACTCTGAAGATTCTCCAGTCATAGTTGGAGAGATTGTCAGATAGACCTTCACCAGGGGATGCCTCAAGTGTCTAAGGCATGACTTGTTGTGAACGTAAGGTCATTAAATTCATGAAGGACATGATGTTAGCTGTATGTTTGTATCGATTCTTTCGGTAGGCACACGGGAAACTTCATGTTCAGAAGCATGAAATAGTTACAAGAAGAAAGCTGATGGTAG
This sequence comes from Henckelia pumila, assembly GCF_033568475.1. NCBI lineage: Eukaryota > Viridiplantae > Streptophyta > Magnoliopsida > Lamiales > Gesneriaceae > Henckelia > Henckelia pumila. Next base: position 99,262,677 of record NC_133123.1, on the reverse strand, counting down.
ATCGTAAGCAGAAGAGGTCGACTGACAGGCATTGATGCAGAGCATAGCTGGTTAGCGAGCACAGATCATTTCTCCGGATGTCTTTGCAGGAGGACGGGTAGAGAGATTTGGTCAGGAGTATGCTTGCATTGATGCGTATGCCTATTAGAAGCTTCATGATCAAGGAACGAAGACTAGTACGATGATTTTAAATACTGTATTTTGTAGTTGTAAACAATATTTCAGTTGTAATGAATCATCAGAATCATTTCAAATTATTGGGTGTACATTTTTGTTGTATTTTTGGAATACTGTAATTGTATTACATGGGATTGTAATAAAGGGAATTGTACATAACTTGAAGATATGATACATGTTTGGTTTTTCCATAAATTTGTGAATGACTGCGGTGATTTCTAAGTTTGGCTTGATATTAGTTGATTAGTGCTCAACTATTGTAATTCATAGATTTTGAGTAAGCCAGCTGTAACTGTTTGACTTGTGATTAGTCTAGGCATTTCCCTAAGATTGACTTGGTTAGTCAGTAGGTTGAGTTATTTCCAGTGATGAGGTGATTCATCTGGAGGCATGGGAATATTGTTCGGTTTGGAACTTTGGGCTTTGTTCTAGGTTGTTTCCTTAGAACGATAGTATGTTCGAACTTCGTAAGGTTGGGACTGGTGATGATGGGATTTCATCAGGATGCCAGGTCGAGTATATGCCGAGATTTGTGGACTATGACCATGACTATATGTGATGGGGCGCGACCCTATGACAATGTTACTCTAGGAGTCTTTGTACTTCAGAGGATTGCCTAGAAGCCTTCGTGCTTCAGGATTGGCGGTGGGAAGGCTACTCAGTCTAGAGTTTTGGTAACAGTCACGACGGGATATGACCTTGGATTATATACCTAGTTTGGTATCAGGACTTATATATTGTCTGGCTTTCGTCAGAAATATTAGTTGGGGTTTTCTGTTGTGAGAACCAGTCTTGGAGGGATTTCCTTGAAAAGTATGTACTTTGAGCAGGTAAGTTTTGACATAGTAAAATACTGCTAGATGGATCGATGTAGTAGGTAGATGGATTTCTACCAGTGATGACTAGGGATTGTCATCAGGGTTATGATTAGGATTTTATTGCGGCAGGAGTTATCCAATATCCTGGATGGAAAGTTGTTTCGAGACTTCGACTCGAATAGGAGAATTGCTCCATGATGATTGATTTCATCAGTGACGTGATGAATTATATCAGATGCTAAGGATCGTACAGGACTAATTGAGACATGAGGGAAGCATGACTTATGTTAGTGTACACTTGGTGGTGATTCCAGGTGGGACATCGTGGTAGGTTACCTCAGTCTTGAATAGTTGCAGTCTTAGCAAGAGATATAGTTATCAGGAGCATGTTCAGCGATAGTTGGAATCTTTCGGACTTGTATTGCGTCTTGGGTTTGGAAAGTCCTAATGATCATCTTGAATTAGTATAGACAGTGGATAGTATGTATAGACGGGTGCAGACTTGGCACTAGTGACTACTTGTAGCTGTTGTCTGACTCTGTCAAAGATAGAGGATTGAATCAGGTGTGATTCTTTTGATTCCATGTATTTGGGATTTGAGGAAATATGATTCAGTGATTGTTCCAGGATTGTCAGTGGACAAATTTTGGGGACTGTTAGTCGGAGTGTTTTGCTTGGGTGCTTCCAGCAGATTTCTCAAGAGTTGTTCTTGAGAGGAGATTCGACAAGTGCTTATGGATTTCAATGAGCATTAGCATTAGTTGTTTCATGGGATGAGACAACAACTAAGAATTGTGTTTCTGAGTCTGGCGGGATTGTTGTCGCTGATATCCCAGTGCGTTCTGATATGCTGTGTCATTAAGAGATTGAGATAGCGGGATTGCCGCAAGTATTAATAGATTTTGTGTGTCATCGAGGTGACCCAGTTTGGTTATCCCAGCTAGTGAGTCAAAGATTTTCGTTATCTAGGACAGGATAACTGGAAATCATTTTCTTCGATACTATCTGTAGTGCCGAGATAAAGGTAAGCGTTCAATACAGACTACCAATGCTGAAAATGGTGTTAGTCCATTTGAGAGCTTCAACATGATGGTAGTGTATTGTAGTAACCCATATCCAGAATCAGCAATTAATGAGTATATTAATCGTGTAATCATGTTTAGATTAAGTAAAACACGATTAAGGAAATTCCAGAAGGGTTAACGGAGTTCAGAAATGGATCCAGGACACTCGAAAATGGCTTAGAAGGCCCCAAGACTCGAGTGGGATCGGAACCACCGATCCAAGATCGGAGCTTCCGATATTGGTAACATCGGAACCAAATCGGAACCATATCGGAAGCATGGAGATCGGAACTTCCGATCAGCAATCGGAGCTTTCGATCGACTGTCGGTGACAGATGTGTGGTTGCATGTGGTTGAGATTGACACGTGGCATCGGAGCTTCTAATCGGAGGAACGGAGCTTCCGATCTTCACGTTCGGAGCTTCCGATCAAGGAACGGAACTTCCGATCGACGTCTATAAATATAGGGTCCGAGCTCCTCATTTCTTGCCAATTCCGAATTCCTCTCCTTCGCCCTCGTGGCTCTATTTTAGGGCTTTGGTGTACTCTTATTTTAGAGTTGGAGTAAGGAACATATTTTAGTATAGTCAGACAGTGTCTGACATAGTAGCGGAGCAGTTCTTGTGTAGCGGAGCAGTGCTCGGGGCTGTGGAGCTGCAGTAGGGGTGTACCCCTAGTTGCGGGATAGTCGCCATCAGTGGGCTGACGACGGACGCAGGTATAGCTATGGTCTCCTTAAATTATTTAGGAGTATGCAATAGCTTAGTTAAGGCTTTTAGAGCTTAATGAATGATGCATGGGTATTTGCATTGTAGAGCTAATGTAGGCTTGGAACCTAGAGTGGGACTGCTAGGAACTGCCTATAGTAAGGTACGTAAGTACAGACTGAGATAGCCAGCGGGTTTTTCATGCTTATATGTTGCATTTATGTGTCATATTATTATTATGCAGCATGTGCATATCATATTGTGCGTGTCCATCTTTTAAGATGAGCTATGTAGGGCCGCTCAGCCCTATTAGGACGGTTGATGTCTAGGGCCTAGTGACTGATGGGTCATGGGTGATTAGCATCGGGGGACATAGTCCACGTCCTGTAGGAATGAGCAGTGTATGCAGGGTTTGCTCCCCGGGTTGTACCACTCATGTCCTAGGCGCCATTACTGAGCAGTTATATACAATTATCCCAGATATGGATACCCTATCATTTGCATGCATCATATTTGTATGTTTTACCCAGTTCTTTCGTATTGAGCTTAGAGCTCACGTTCAGTCTTTTCTGTATATCTGGACACCCCATTCGACGGGGCAGGTGTAGGTACAGGATTGTGCACCAGGAGCTTGGAGTAGCCAGTGACCAGTGAAGATAGCAGGATTAGCTGTAGGTTATGCCTTTAGGTTATTATTCGATTTGGTTGTATAATCGAATTTATTTAACCGGTTGTATTCTGCCGGTCTGTTTTTATTTAAGTCTTCCGCAGCGATTTATTTAATGCATGTTTAATTATGCTCTTAAATCTGATTAGCTAGTGGATCCAGGTAGGGTCACTACATTTATTGGTATCAGAGCATATGCATGCAAGAGACTTGGGATATAGTAATGAGACTTTGGGTTATCCTTATAGGATTGATAAGACCTTGGAAGTGTTGTAAAAACTGGCGGTCAGATCAATCACGATTGATACCCGGTGCAGCGAAAGTTTAAAATTTTTATCATGGAACAATTCCATGGTGTGGGTATCAACCATTCAACGATTAAATTATTGTGTGTGTAAAATTCAAATAACAATTATTAAATTTTACCTTCAATCTCGCAACGAGATTACTGGACACCAACAGATTTTATCTGCTCTTGTTGTCTCTCCCTGGAACCGATGAACTCCTTCAATCAGGTCCACGAACAGAGGTTTAATCCCTCTGATAGATTGCACTAGAAAATCTATCAGAAGTTTTCTGTGAAGAGAATAAATGAATCTGATTCGTTATTCCTTACTGCGATTCAAAATCACAGACCGGAAAATCTCGGGCAGAGTATGGGGAGGGTTCGGCCGAAACAATCTTTGAGAGGAACTAGGGTTTTCGATTTTTGCTCTCAAAAATTATGACCTGTTGTGTGTAATTTCTGTACTGAAATAACTTATTTATAATGCAGGCCACTAACACCTTAGGGCCCATTAGTCATAAGCTAGGGCCCGACAAGCAAAGCCCGCACGTTCAGAAATTAATATAAAATTCATCGTGACTCCGATCGATGAACCAATTTCACCAATGTGCACAGAAACCATTTCTGCACATTTTAAAGTCAAAATAAATTTTCCTGAATCCGAATTCAGTGGTTTCCAAAAATGTCCATCCCTATGTCATTTTAGGAAATCCTACTCCCTAACTCTTATTTAAGAAGTCCAACTCCTTAGTTCATTAAATTTAACTCTTTAAATTTAACTATCTCAACGGGGATTAAAACTCCATTACACTGTGTGACCCTCAATGGTTCAGGGATACAGCTAGCCGTGGGCTCACAACTCCTTGTGACTCGGAACAACACTTTCCGACTTGCCCAACGAATCATGGTAAAGCGCCTAGCAACATCGCCCCATGATTCCCTAGGTATCACTGATAGTGCCTACAAGAACCAGTAGATTTTGGTTAGCGTACAGTACGGTCCCTTCATCCATATATCCCGATCGAATCAACAACCATTGGTATATCGAGAGTCGCTCAAGATTCGATAACTATGCAATACATCTTGAAGATCAAATTAGTGACATCGCATGTGCTACTAAGAAACCATTTCTTAAATCACATCAAGTACTCTGGCCAGAGATTTGTCACACTAATATCTCCTCAGATCGCATAGGATATCCATACTCGTAAGTATGTGGTGAATCCTTGACAACAATGCATTGACTCCTATATGTGTCGTAACTGTACCCAATCTCGACACCTGATGACCCCCATAGAGTCGGTAAACGAGTCAAAGCACAGCACTAGCATATAGAGTCTCCATGATGTTTCAAGTCGTAAGGACTAATGGTGTACAACCAAAACCGCGGACTTTATCCACTCGATAAGTGATAACCACTTGGAAAGTCCGGATAGGGTAGTTCGATTATTCATCCTATGAATATCCATTTGCATGCTTCGAACATCTCCATGTTCCCTACCAATGAAACGTGGTACTCCGCATCGCAAATGCTAGTCTCAAACTCGAGCGATCCTTATCCTTATTATCGGACGGCTCAATCGACTAGGAACGGTTTTTAGAATATACAGTGACTATAAGATGTATTTCATGATAGACATCTCCATGTTCTACCACATCTTACATACACTAGAGTATATTCAAGGTCTTTATCAAAACAACAATAGTATATCACAATATAACAATATGAAGTAATATAAAGTCATTGCCATAAAAGTGTAAATAATATTAAACAAAAGATTGTTTATACAAAGAGTCATCAAAGCCCATAGCCACACAGTTGGCTCACTGGGCACCCACTCTTACAATCTCCCACTTGCCCTATAGCCAACTAGTCATACTACGTAGACCCATTGCTTCGCGATGTTTGTCAAACAATGGTCCTGGCAAGGGCTTAGTAAGCGGATCAGCGATATTGTCTGCAGAGGCCACTCGTTCGACAATGATGTCTCCTCTTTCCACAATCTCCCGGATTATGTGGTATTTCCTCAGTACGTGTTTGGATCTTTGATGAGACCTTGGTTCCTTTGCTTGAGCAACGGCACCCGTGTTGTCACAGTACACCGGGACTGGACCAACAAATTCAGGAATGACGCCCAACTCTTGGACGAACTTCCTCATCCAAACGGCCTCTTTAGCAGCAGCTGATGCTGCAATGTATTCAGCCTCAGTGGTGGAATCCGCTGTGGTGTCCTGCTTGGAACTCTTCCAAGAGACAGCACCGCCATTGAGCATGAACACAAATCCAGAGGTTGACTTCGAGTCATCCACATCACTTTGGAAGCTAGAGTCGGTATAGCCTTCCAATTTGAGTTCTCGTCCTCCATAAACCATGAACATATTCTTAGTCCTTCGCAAGTACTTAAGAATGTCCTTCACGGCTTTCCAATGCATTTGACCAGGATTAGACTGATATCTGCTCGTGACACTCAGAGCAAATGCTACATCCGGTCTGGTAGATATCATCCCATACATGATACTACCTATAGCTGACGCATATGGTACATGTGTCATATTCTCTATCTCTTCATCAGTCTTGGGACACATAGACTTGGATAGAGAAACTCCATGACACATGGGTAGATGTCCTCTTTTGGACCCATCCATTGAAAACCGTTTCAATATGGTATCGATGTAGGTTGATTGAGTGAGTCCTATCATTCTCTTAGACCTATCTCTATAGATCTGTATCCCAAGAATGTAGGATGCCTCTCCCAAATCCTTCATCGAAAATCTACCTGATAACCATATCTTTGTTGACTGCAACATCCCTACATCATTCCCAATGAGTAGGATGTCATCAACATAAAGTACTAAGAATGTCACCGCATCCTTAACTACTTTCTTGTACACGCAAGGTTCCTCCGGGTTCTTGATGAAACCAAAATCTTTTATTGTTTCATCAAATTTCTGGTTCCAACTTCTTGATGCTTGTTTTAGACCATAAATTGATCTCTGAAGCTTGCATACCTTATGCTCGCTTCCCATGGATGTGTACCCCTCAGGCTGCTTCATATAGATTTCCTCCTTAATGTCTCCATTAAGAAAATCAGTCTTCACATCCATTTGCCATATCTCATAGTCATACCATGCAGCTATGGCAATTAGGATTCTTATGGACTTGAACATTGCAACTGGTGAAAAGGTTTCGTCATAGTCAACTCCTTGCCTTTGAGTATAACCTTTAGCCACCAATCGCGCCTTGTAGGTCAATACCTTACCATCAGGCCCAAGCTTTCTTTTGTAGATCCATTTACACCCTATCGGAACAATTCCATCGGGAGGATCTACTAAAGACCAAACTTGGTTTGTATGCATCGAATCCAATTCTGACTGCATAGCTTCAAGCCATAAATTTGAATCCGCATCAGAAATTGCTTCCTTGAAGTTTCTTGGATCACATCCAATGTCGGGTTCATCTTGATCCCCTTCAAGAAGAAGACCATATCGAACTGGAGGTCTAGAAGTCCTTTCGGATCTTCTAGGTGCAGGCGTGTCCAGCAATGGTTCCTGAGGTGTAGGATCGTTATTTTGTATTTCGGGTTCTTCTCGAACTTCTTCGAGTTCCATCATCTCGCCTTTCTTATCCAATAAGAATTCCTTCTCCAAGAAGGTGGCATTCCTAGAAACAAACACCTTTGTTTCAGCAGGATAATAGAAATAATATCCGATTGAATTCTTCGGATACCCTACAAAATAACATAAGCTGGATCGACTATCCAACTTATCTCCCACTGTCCGCTTCACGTAAGCAGGACATCCCCAAATCCTCAAGTACGAATACTTAGGAGCTTTGCCATTCCATAACTCGTATGGTGTTTTGTCCACTGCTTTAGTGTGGACGTTGTTCAACAACAATACCGCCGTTTCAAGCGCATAGCCCCAAAACGAAGGTGGAAGCTCAGTGAAGCTCATCATAGATCGAACCATGTTCAACAAAGTTCGATTACGACGCTCCGATACACCATTAAGCTGTGGTGTCATAGGAGGAGTCCACTGAGAGAGAATCCCATTCTCTTTCAGATAGTCCAAAAACTCGGTACTCAAGTATTCTCCACCTCGATCCGATCGAAGTGCTTTAATACTTTTACCTAGCATGTTTTCTACTTCAGCCCTGAATTCTTTGAACTTTTCAAATGCTTCAGACTTATATTTCATTAAATATAAATACCCATACCTTGAATAATCATCAGTAAAGGTAATGAAGTAGGTGTGGCCATGTTGAGTCCCTACTCTAAATGGACCACAAACATCTGTATGGATCAAATCCAACAGATTCTGACTACGCTCAGGTTTCCCCTTAAAAGGAGATTTAGTCATTTTTCCTTTTAGGCAGGATTCACAAGTAGGTAGAGAATTAATATCAGACATATCAAACATGCCCTCTCCCACTAGCTTGTTCATCCTCCTTGAGGAAATATGACCTAGCCTAGCATGCCAAAGGTTTGCCGGGTTTTGACTATCGATTTTCCTTTTGTTTGTTGTCGCCGGTTTATCAACATAATTCACTGGAACGTCTTTTAGTTTTAAGTTGTATAGATCGTTTTCAAGTTGTCCATTTCCAATTAAACATTCATTCTTGTAAATATTGCAAATCCCATTCACAAAATTGCAAGAATAACCATCTCTATCAAGCATAGAAATAGAAATAATGTTTTTAATTAAATCTGGCACAAATAAAACATCTCTTAACAATAATTTAAAACCGTTCTGCAAAGTCAAACAAACATCTCCAATGGCCGTAGCTTCAACTCTGGAACCATTCCCGAGCCTCAGCTGGGTCTCACCCATTCTAAGCCTGCGACTTCTTGTCATCACCTGCAAATCATTGCAAATGTGAGATCCACATCCGGTATCCAATACCCAAGAAGTTGTATTAAGTGACATGTTTATTTCAATATAGAACATACCCTTTGCAGTTCCCAACTGCTCAAGATATTCCTTGCAGTTGCGCTTCCAATGACCCGGCTTCTTGCAGTAATGGCAAACATCCTTGGATTTTCCATTGTTTGAAGCCTTTGTCTTTTGCTTCTTCTCGGGCTCGATTTTCTTGGGTGGGGTAGAACGTTTCTTGCCCTTCATACTTGGCCCCTTCTTAGCAGAAGATGAGGAGCCCACCAAGAAAGCTGGCTTATCCTTCTTAAGTGTGGATTCATATGTAACGAGCATATTGACCATCTCTTCAAGGGTGGCCTCTATCTTGTTCATATTAAAATTTATATCAAATCCATCAAATGAAGAAGGAAGAGACAGAAGCAATAAATCCACATTGAGTTCATGCTCCAACACCAAATCTAGGGTCGCCAACTTCTGTATGAGCCAAATCACTCGTACCCCATGATCACGGACCGAAGTCCCTTCACGCATGCGGCACGTCATCAACTCCTTAACAGTAGCGAACCTTTCAGCCCTCGACTGAGCCCCAAAAAGTTCCTTGAGTTGCGTATGAATGTCAGCAGCATTCATCGTGTCCTCAAATCGCCTCTGGAGTTCATCAGACATCGAGGCTTGCATATAGCATTTGGTCTTGATGTCATGGTCACACCATGCATCAAGTTTGGCCAATTCCTCCGGACTTATGTCAGCTGGTGCTTCCTTCGGAGGTGCTTTCTCTAACACGTAGAGCATTTTCTCCGAAGTTAAGACAATCTTCAACTTCCGGAACCATTCCGTATAGTTGGCGCCAGTCAACTTGTTTTGTTCGAGGATCGAGAATAATGGATTTCGCGAATTCATTGTATGAAATACTGAAAAGAAAAACAGACATATATCAATGATTGTTTAACAATTTACTACTAAGACATAAAATAGGCGAATTTAATTTTATGAATCTCACTCCCACTATTTTAACGATTTCACCACCCTCTAGTGAAAACGGGAAACTTTTTCCTTAGTGAGAACATGGAGTCCAATTGACAAACTTATGGTCCCGAATAATATCAGCCAACCATAATTCTCAAAAGGTAGAGCCCAATTGCTTCCAAAGCAACCCCATGTATTTACCTCATGTCCAATAAGGGCCCAATAATATGACGCCGTTTAAAGTGACATGTCAAGATGACCCATCAATATTAAGTTGTGATGGACGGTCGCCATGTGGATCCCCCAATAATATGAGCCGATCCCATGGGAGTTCCACCCAACTTACAACATTTGTCGATCCAATGTACAGCTTTCCGACGGACGGGCCCCCCCAATAATATGAGCCGGACCGTATCCGCGGGTAGCATCACATACATTGACCGTTGATGGAAGGTGGGAACATTTAAACAAATTTAAATTTCCTTTATTTATCTTGATATAAATTTTAAATCATATTTAAAATGAGGGATTTTTAATTATAAAAATATTTGTCTCATCATATTCATTTTATTGCATGCTTGCCGGATTCACGCAATTTATGTCTAAACATGCATACAATCATAATATCAAATATTATATAGGATGATCGATTCCATTTCTAATTGACCCGTGGTTGCCAATCACGGGTCTTAGTCCAATCCTAGGTAATATGCAGTATGCAATGCAATCCTATTACATGTGCTTCCAATTTACATTTCTTCAGTCTTTATTGTCTGCTGGGCCCACCGTCTTCAAATCTTGATCTCCCACTAAATCTAATGTATTTACAATAAATAACAATGACAAGTAGGGATACATTTTTAGGGGTGGGAACGGGCTATAAACCAAGCCCACTTTTATTACATATGACATTCATATCGGGCCATAAACCAGGCCCATTAATAAAACCAACAACAATAAAAACAAAATGTAAATTCCTAACATACACCTACAAAATTGGTCATGGCAATCGATCATCCTTATCCAATAACATTTAATTCAAAATTAATTTATTGGATAACATGCAGTGGCAATTCAAATTTAAACAAGATAAAATCATATTTTATATATAAAATCTCATTTCACATATAAAATCATATTTTATCTCTATATCAAATAAAATCATATTTTATCTATAAAATCCAATTTTACAAATAAAATCATATTTTACTTAATATATCATAAGATCATATCTTATCATCAATTGTACCAAAAATAATTGATTTCAAAATTCAATTTAAGGATAAAATATTAAAATTTTCCAAAAATTCAAATTTATCCAAAAATCAATTTTAAATTTTACGGACTCGAACAATTCGATCCGAAATCTCGTGAACCAATCAAAAACAATTTTTGACCGGACCAAAAATAAAATTTCAACACATTAAAATTAATTTTTAAATAAAAATAAAATTTTTCCCGCGGGCCGCCCGGGACACTCCCGGGCCGGCCCGCACCCGGGGCGCGGGCCGGGGGCAGCCCGGCTGCCCCCTTAGGGCAGCGACTATCGCTGCCCTGGCGGCGCCTGGTGCCGCCGCTGGGCGGCGCCGTGCGCCCCCTTTGGGCGGCGCCGTGCGCCGCCCGGGGCAGCGATCCAATCGCTGCCCGGGTTTTGCCCCGGAAAAAAAAATTTTTTTTTTTTATTTAAAAATATTTATTTTGTTTTCCAAAAACCGAGATTCAAAAATTTTGTACAATCGATTAATTTAATCGTTTGATCTGAGCAACCTGGCTCTGATACCACTGTTGTAAAAACTGGCGGTCAGATCAATCACGATTGATACCCGGTGCAGCGGAAGTTTAAAATTTTTATCATGGAACAATTCCATGGTGTGGGTATCAACCATTCAACGATTAAATTATTGTGTGTGTAAAATTCAAATAACATTTATTAAATTTTACCTTCAATCTCGCAACGAGATTACTGGACACCAACAGATTTTATCTGCTCTTGTTGTCTCTCCCTGGAACCGATGAACTCCTTCAATCAGGTCCACGAACAGAGGTTTAATCCCTCTGATAGATTGCACTAGAAAATCTATCAGAAGTTTTCTGCGAAGAGAATAAACGAATCTGATTCGTTATTCCTTACTGCGATTCAAAATCACAGACCGGAAAATCTCGGGCAGAGTATGGGGAGGGTTCGGCCGAAACAATCTTTGAGAGGAACTAGGGTTTTCGATTTTTGCTCTAAAAAATTATGACCTGTTGTGTGTAATTTCTGTACTGAAATAACTTATTTATAATGCAGGCCACTAACACCTTAGGGCCCATTAGTCATAAGCTAGGGCCCGACAAGCAAAGCCCGCACGTTCAGAAATTAATATAAAATTCATCGTGACTCCGATCGATGAACCAATTTCACCAATGTGCACAGAAACCATTTCTGCACATTTTAAAGTCAAAATAAATTTTCCTGAATCCGAATTCAGTGGTTTCCAAAAATGTCCATCCCTATGTCATTTTAGGAAATCCTACTCCCTAACTCTTATTTAAGAAGTCCAACTCCTTAGTTCATTAAATTTAACTCTTTAAATTTAACTATCTCAACGGGGATTAAAACTCCATTACACTGTGTGACCCTCAATGGTTCAGGGATACAGCTAGCCGTGGGCTCACAACTCCTTGTGACTCGGAACAACACTTTCCGACTTGCCCAACGAATCATGGTAAAGCGCCTAGCAACATCGCCCCATGATTCCCTAGGTATCACTGATAGTGCCTACAAGAACCAGTAGATTTTGGTTAGCGTACAGTACGGTCCCTTCATCCATATATCCCGATCGAATCAACAACCATTGGTATATCGAGAGTCGCTCAAGATTCGATAACTATGCAATACATCTTGAAGATCAAATTAGTGACATCGCATGTGCTACTAAGAAACCATTTCTTAAATCACATCAAGTACTCTGGCCAGAGATTTGTCACACTAATATCTCCTCAGATCGCATAGGATATCCATACTCGCAAGTATGTGGTGAATCCTTGACAACAATGCATTGACTCCTATATGTGTCGTAACTGTACCCAATCTCGACACCTGATGACCCCCATAGAGTCGGTAAACGAGTCAAAGCACAGCACTAGCATATAGAGTCTCCATGATGTTTCAAGTCGTAAGGACTAATGGTGTACAACCAAAACCGCGGACTTTATCCACTCGATAAGTGATAACCACTTGGAAAGTCCGGATAGGGTAGTTCGATTATTCATCCTATGAATATCCATTTGCATGCTTCGAACATCTCCATGTTCCCTACCAATGAAACGTGGTACTCCGCATCGCAAATGCTAGTCTCAAACTCGAGCGATCCTTATCCTTATTATCGGACGGCTCAATCGACTAGGAACGGTTTTTAGAATATACAGTGACTATAAGATGTATTTCATGATAGACATCTCCATGTTCTACCACATCTTACATACACTATAGTATATTCAAGGTCTTTATCAAAACAACAATAGTATATCACAATATAACAATATGAAGTAATATAAAGTCATTGCCATAAAAGTGTAAATAATATTAAACAAAAGATTGTTTATACAAAGAGTCATCAAAGCCCATAGCCACACAGTTGGCTCACTGGGCACCCACTCTTACAGGAAGAGGTGATGATGCGGCAATTAGTTTGCCCAGAGACTATCATCATCGGCAAGATTTCTAAAGATTTGGCTTATGGGATTCCAGCAAGTGCGGACAGGAGTGATGGATCGTGTCCGAGTTTTCAAGACTTCTACTCATGTGGATCCTAGCTTTGGGTCAAGTACCGGATGTCAGAGGCAGTGGCAGAGCATTGGATGGGACGCACTTGATGCTTGCATCTGTATCGTCCATACCATGATAACACTACTCTGAAGATTCTCCAGTCGTAGATGGAGAGATTGTCAGATAGAACTTCACCAGAGAATGCCTCGAGTGCCTAAAGCATGACAGGTTTCGAGCGTGAGGTATTTAACCTCATGCAAAACATGGTTTTTCCGGTATGCTTGTATCGATGCTTTCGGTAGGCACACGGGAAACTTCATGTTCAAAAGCATGATATGAATACAAGAAGAACGTTGATGGTAGATCGTGAGCAGAAGGGGTCGACTGACATGCACTGACGTGAAGCATAGCTGGTTAGCTATCACGAGCCATTTCTCCAGAGTTCTTCGTAGGAGGACATGTAGAGAGACTTGGTCGGGAGTATTCTTGTATCGATGCATGTGTTGATTAGAAGCTTCATGCTCAAGAAACAAAGACTAGTACGATGATTTAAATACTGTATTGATGTAGTTGTAAACAGTATTTCAGTTGTAATGAATCATCATACTACGGTTGTATCATTTCAAGTTCGATTGTACATTTCATTGTATTTTGAATACTGTATGTATTACATGGGATTGTAATTGAGAAATTGTACATAAATGGAAGCAATGATACATGTTTTATTTATCCAGCAATTCATGAATGATTGCGAGTGATTTTGCTAGGATTGACATTGTTTTAGTTGATTTACGTACAACTATTGCAACTCATCGGATTGAGTGGGCTGACTGTAACTGTTTGACTTGTGGTTAGTCTAGGCGTTTTCCTAGGATTAACCTGGTTAGTCAGTGGACTATGTTAGTGCCAGCGATGGGTAGACTCATCTAGAGGCCTTAAGGGTATTGTTCGGTTTAGAACATTTGGGCTTTGTTCTAGGTTGTTTTCTTAGAACAGTAAGCTGTTTGACCTTTGTTAGGTTGAGGCTTGTGATGATGGGTTTTCATCAGGATGCCAGGTCCAGTATATGCCGAGAGTTGTGGACTATGACCAGGACTAGACGTGATGGGGCGCGACCCTATGCCAGTGTTACTCTGGGAGTCCTTGTACTTCAGAGGTTATCTGGGAGCCTTTGTGCTTCAGGATTGGCGGTGGGAAGGCTACTCTGTCTAGGGAATTGGTAGCAGTCACGACAGGGTATGAACTTGGATTAGATATCAGGTTTGATATCAATGGTTCGATATCATCTGGTGTGCCAGAGATATAGTTTGAGTATCCTACTGTAGGAACCAGTCATGGAGGGATTTTCTTGACAAGTGTGTACTCTGGGCAGATAGGTTTTAACCTTTGGATTATTGCTAGATGTGTGGATCTAGTAGGTGAACGGATTTCTACAAGCGATGACTAGGGGTTGTCATCAGAGTTGTGGTTAGAATTTTCTTGTGATAGGAATTACCCGAGATACTGGATAGAATGTTGTTCTAAAACTTTGACTCGAATACGAGGACTACTCCTTGATGATTGGCTTCATCAGTATTGGATTATATCAGACGTTGAGGATTGTATATGACTATTTAAGATGTAAGAGAAGCATGGCCTATGACCGTGAAACCTTGGTGGTTGTCCAGGTGGGTTATTGAGGTAAACTACCTTAGTCTTGAACTGTTGCACAATCTTAATAAGGAATATGATCAGGAGAGTGTTCGAAGATTGTGGAAATATTTGGGATTCTTTAGTTATTCTTCTTGGACTTAACGAGCTGTGGTGTTCATTCTGAATGAACGAGGTAAGGATAGTGAGTCCAGTGGTTGCGCTAAGTACTGTCTGATATTTTCAGAGATTGAGCGTAGGATTTTCCATGGGATGGAAATGGGCTTAGTTTATCTTGATGTTTGCCTTGGGTGAACAAGACAACGATTGGTAGTGCCGAGGTGGCACGAGATCTGTGCTAAGTGATTACTAGTGGTTATTGGGTAACTCTGTCAGAGTTAGGATGATTAAGTTCAGAATACGAAGCAGCGGTTAGTAGTGCTGAAAAGGCGCAGGACTTGTGCCAAGTAAACTACTTATGTACCGTGATCTGACACCGTTTGGAAATGGGTCTTTGTGGCAGCTGAGTCATGGTTATTGACCGAGCCATGTAGGTTGGATGATCAGTGGTGGTTTGATCTGATGAGTGCGAGCTTAAGTAGATCGACGAATTCGATTGGTTGAGCCAATCAAGGTTGATCAGGATGTAGCAATTAAGAAATACTTAGGATAGTATTTTGTCGAGTAATGCTTTGGGATGAGTACTAAATACCATCTCAGAGAAATCGGAGATTTGAGTTATTTGGTCTCAATGATCATCAGAGATGAATCTTCTGGGATTGCTGTAATCGGGAATGATTGCAAGTGGACTTGTATGATCAAGTTAGGTGCTAACTTGACAGTGGAGACAAGCAAAGGAGTTGGTAGTTTCCAGTATAGTGCATTCTCGTTAAGAGGAAACTGATATTGATCCAATCAATTGCTTAGTGATAGCAATAGGTCAGGAAAGGATCATGTTATTGTTTCATGTGAGAGTTTTCCATTGAACAACAATAGTGAAGATTGTGACCTATGTGTACCGTTGTGGTTGGATCCGACGAGTAGTTAGAAATTCTAATGGACATTAGCAAGAAAACATCAGTTGTCTGATCTGTGTGACATTAGCTAGGATCTGATCCTCGAGATCTAGCAGGAGGTGTCACTAGCCTTCTAGCGTGTGATGAACGATGTCTCTGAAATGACAGAGATAGTAGAATTTCAACTTAGTAGCCAACAAGATTGTTGTGGTGCTTAAGATCATTGTGATGATCGAGGCAGTCGTAGGTCGACTTAGTAGCCAACGAGGTTTGCCTTTGGGGTCGAAGATTTCGCAAGATCGTGACAGGATCGAGTTGTTCTTTCGAGTCAGTGAATCACATCTATGCAGACTATTTGTCAAGGATATTGCGCTTTAGCAAAGGACGATAGTCGGATGTGTGTTAGGTGACAAGTAATTTGGTAAAAAGAAAATTGCGATATTCCAGGGATGACGTGTTCATCAGGAATCTTCGTCTTTTCAGTGCTAAGGATGATGCGTTCAGCAAGGGAGCGATTTGACTATTGAGAAGCCGTCGGGATTTAGTTCCAGGATCATTATGTTAAACCTTGGGAGGTTGGTATGAGCTGATGGTATTATCAGAGACTCTGAGTTGAGTTATACCAGGTGCAATGACTGTCGAGTTTTGAGATGGAATAGGAAGCGTTTCCATATGTCTGTGCACTGTGGAATGTCCCAGTCGAGCATATTGGTGGGAGCTTGCCTTAGTCTTGATGAGCGTACAGTGATTGCGAGAATGTATAACTATCAGGAGGATGTCCAACGATTGGGATTCATGGGTGAATAACCTATGGGTGAGGTGATGTAGATCATTAGAGGTGTAATGACTTTCATTGCAATGTATGCGTGACTCCGCAGGACAATGGCTAGGAGATGACGTAGCGTCATGAATTGCAAGTAATGATAGTTATCATCAGGGCACAGTGTTGAGATTATACTAAGAAACGTGGACAGCAGAATGTACTAGACATGATGGTTTAAGTTCCCAGTATTCTTTGGGAAGCCGGTTGTGCTTCAGGGAGAGTGGGGAGGGTAACCAGTCTAGGGAACATTGTGAGCAGTTACGTTGAAGTATAGACTTGAGTCAACTGGATTATCTTAACGGGAGATTCATGTTAGAATGTGTCAGCACGATGTTGGGGATTAGTGTTTTCCTAACTAGAGGTGTTAAGCACCGGGAACTTTTGCAACCATTTAGATGGTTAGATTCGATAAGTAATTCGACAATTATCGTAAACCAATTAGGTTATGATTTGGTCTTCGTCAGTATAAAATTACTTTGGGATGATGATATTGATCAAGCGGGTATTGTATCCTACGTGGTCAGGAAGATCGTGGTCCAAGTGAAAGATGTATCAGTGTTACGATACGCTAGCGTTAAGGAAGTTTGATTGTCGACCAGTAGTGCAGAAATTTTTAGCTGGGAAAATGTTAATGCGGTTCAGCATTAATGAAGCTTGCAGAGAATTCGACGGGAGTCTGAGCGTGTCGAAAGCTATTTCGACCAGACACTCGAGCAAGGGTTTCTTGTACGTTCTCGATGTTTTACCCTAGATTTCGAGGACGAAATCTTTTAAGGGGGGGGGGGGGGGAGAATGTAGTAACCCGTATCCAGAATCAGCAATTAATGAGTATATTAATCGTGTAATCATGTTTAGATTAAGTAAAACACAATTAAGGAAATTCCAGAAGGGTTAACGGAGTTCAGAAATGGATCCAGGACACTCGAAAATGGCTTAGAAGGCCCCAAGACTCGAGTGGGATCGGAACCACCAATCCAGGATCGGAGCTTTCGGTCTTGGTGACATCGGAACCAAATCGGAACCATATCGGAAGCATGGAGATCGGAACTTCCGATCAGCAATCGGAGCTTCCGATCGACTGTCGGTGACAGGTGTGTGGTTGCATGTGGTTGAGATTGACACGTGGCATCGGAGCTTCCGATCGGAGGAACGGAGCTTCCGATCTGCACGTTCGGAGCTTCCGATCAAGGAACGGAACTTCCGATCGACGTCTATAAATATAGGGTCCGAGCTCCTCATTTCTTGCCAATTCCGAATTCCTCTCCTTCGCCCTCGTGGCTCTATTTTAGGGCTTTGGGGTACTCTTATTTTAGAGTTGGAGTAAGGAACATATTTTAGTATAGTCAGACAGTGTCTGACATAGTAGCGGAGCAGTGCTCGTGCAGTGGAGCAGTGCTCGAGGCTATGGAGCTGCAGCAGGGGTGTACCCCTAGTTGCGGGATAGTCGCCATCAGTGGGCTGACGACGGACGCAGGTATAGCTATGGTCTCCTTAAATTATTTAGGAGTATTCAATAGCTTAGTTAAGGCTTTTAGAGCTTAATGAATGATGCATGGGTATTTGCATTGTAGAGCTGATGTAGGCTTAGAACCTAGAGTGGGACTGCTAGGAACTGCCTGTAGTAAGGTACGTAAGTACAGACTGAGATAGCCAGCGGGTTTTGCATGCTTATATGTTGCATTTATGTGTCATATTATTATTATGCAGCATGTGCATATCATATTGTGCCTGTCCATCTTTTAAGATGAGCTATGTAGGGCCGCTCAGCCCTGTTAGGACGGTTAATGTCTAGGGCCTAGTGACTGACGGGTCATGGGTGATTAGCATTGGGGGACACAGTCCACGTCCTGTAGGAATGAGCAGTGTACGCAGGGTTTGCTCCCCGGGTTGTACCACTCATGTCCTAGGAGACATTACTGAGCAGTTATATACAGTTATCCCAGATATGGATACCCTATCATTTGCATGCATCATATTTGTATGTTTTACCCAGTGCTTTCGTATTGAGCTTAGAGCTCACGTTCAGTATTTTCTGTATATTTGGACACCCCATTCGACGGGGCAGGTGTAGGTACAGGATTGTGCACCAGGAGCTTGGAGTAGCCAGTGACCAGTGAAGACAACAGGATTAGCTGTAGGTTATGCCTTTAGGTTATTATTCGATTTGGTTGTATAATCAAATTTATTTAACCGATTGTATTCTGCTGGTCTGTTTTTATTTAAGTCTTCCGCAGTGATTTATTTAATGCATGTTTAATTATGCTCTTAACTCTGATTAGCTAGTGGAACCAGGTAAGGTCACTACATGTATTTTGAGGCGACGACATCGAAGAGTGAATTAAGACAAGAAATTGTGTACAAGGATGTTGACACAATTGGAGTTAGTAAACAGAGAGTTTGTCAACTGTTTACTTAGTTGGTGTTCTTTAGAGAAAATTTCGTTAACATCAGGCAGGGTAAGTACTGAAGGTACGTACTATGATGCCAGGAATTGTCAGGATTTGGTTGTTATCCGTGGCAAGATGACTAGTGTGATCAAGTAGATGCTATCTACGATAGCGAGATTCGGATCAAGGTTGATCGCAATCATTCTAAGGATTCCAGATGGTTAGAGTGATGCACAGCGATGCAATTGCTTTGCGAGCTGGTGGCCGGTAGTTTCCATTTCTCTTCGCATAAGGTACTGTTTCGGGAATAAATATTTTATCCTTAGTGATAAGGAGTAACTCACACGAGTTCTTGGAAAGGGATATCTAGGATTTGACGGAGAGTTGAATCTAGATCGATTGTTTAGCGCTTTGCGATAACATCGAGGGATGCGATGTTATCGTTAGACCAGTGAGATACAATGAGTTGTATCTTGTTTTTCTCGTTGGGCAGCGATGGAGTTCGTGCATGGCTAGAGATAGCTGATGACTAGTTACGATCTTATCAGGAGTGCCATCGCTAAGATTTGTAGGCAGTGTGGCTGATATAGTCGGGAATTTGAATCGAGTGTGCCGTGTCATTTATGGTTAACGATGGATAACTGACGGTAGTCAGTAGTGTTACACAATTCTAGCATAATTGCTGATAAGAAGGCAGTTATTGCAAGGATGATCGTTAAATGCGTGCGAGTTTAGAATCAGTGCGGATTCTAAACCGAGTATATGTTCTGATGTGGTTCAGTGATTGAACAGACCCTACAGGTTTAGCAAGGTTTGGGGTTGTCAAAGGTTATTTGAACAAATGTTTCGAACCGGAACTATTGGTGAAATTGGACAAGTGGTCTATATTATATTCTCGAGGTTTTACCCTAGATTTTGAGGACGAAATCTTTTAAGTGGGGGAGAATGTAGTTGCCCGTATCCAAAACTAATGATTAATGAGTACTTAATCGTATGATCATATTTAGATTAATTAAAACATGATTAAGGAAATTCCAAAGGGATTAACGGAGTCCGAAAATGAATCCAAGACACTCAAAAATGGTGGGAAAGGTTCGGGAGGATCGGATGACCCGAACTGAGTTCGGAGGATCCGAACGTAAACGGAGCCAAGGATCAAAGGCCCCGGGGAGTTTGGATGATCCGAAGTCCGATAGGATGATCCGTTCGTATGCGTCCAGCTGTCCCAATTTAATATGTCATCGGTGACATCACGGAGGTGACTTCGGACAATCCGAAGTGCAGGATCGGATGGTCCGAAGTGCTGGCAGGGACACTTGTCATGCATGCAAGGATCGGACGGTCCGAAGTAAGGTTCGGACGGTCCGAACCCTTGCCTATATAAAGGGGCCGAGAGGCTCATTTGATAGCCGCACCAATTTTCTCTCCTTCGCCCACATGGTTCTATTTTAGGGCCTTGGGTACTCTTATTTTAGAGTTGGAGTAAGGAATATATATTAGCATAGTCAGACAGTGTCTGACATAGTAGCGGAGCAGTGCTCGTGTAGTATAGCCGTGCTCAAGGCTGTGGAGCTGTAGCAGGGGTGTGCCCCTAGTTGCGGGATAGTCGCCATCAGCGGGCTGACGACGGACGCAGATATAGCTATGGTCTGCTTAAATTATTTAGGAGTATGCAATAGCTTAGTTAAGGGTTTTAAAGCATAATAGATGATGCATGGGTATTTTCATTGTAGAGTTGATGATAGGCTTGGAACCTAGAGTGGGACTACTAGAACTGCCTGTAGTAAGGTACGTAAGTACTGACTGAGATTTCCAGCGGATATGCATGCTTATATGTTGCATTTATGTGTTTGCATGTTATTTTTATATGGCCTGCACATGTCATCTTGTGCCTATACATCTGTACTTCTTTTGAGATGAGCCAGTTAGGGTTGCTCAGCCCTGTTGGGACGTTTGATATCGAGAACCCTTAGGTATTGCTACCTAGAGGACTCCGTGGTCCGCGTCCGAGATTTGGGAGTGAGTGGTCGCACGCAGTGGTTAGCTACCCCAATGTGACGAGCTCATATCCCAGGCGACAGTCTGAGCAGTTTGCATACATTTATCCTTGATATGGATACCCTGTCATTTGCACACATCATATTTGTATGTTTATCCGTATTTGCGTATTGAGCTTAGAGCTCACGTTCAGTCTTTTCTGTGTATCTGGACACCCCATTCGACGGGGCAAGTACAGGTTCAGGATTGAGCACCAGGATCTTGGAGAGGCCTGTGACCCTTGAAGACAGCAAGATTAGCTGTAGGTTTTATTTAAGCTATTTGATTGGGTTGTATAATCGAATTTGTTAAACCGGTTGTATTCCGCCGATCTACTTGTATTTAAGTCTTCCACAGCAATTTATTTAATGCATGCTTAATTATGCTCTTAACTCTGATTAGGTAGTGGATCCGGGTCGGGTCGCTACATCCCCACCTAGAAAGGCGAGTTTCATGCCCTCCCCGGGAATCGAACATGTACCACCAGACTTAAGTACATATTCTTTCAGATTCCTGGTACCACTAAGCTGATCATTACAAAAAATGGCGCCCTTTTATGTAATGGACTGGGCTCTCACCCTCTGCTTTTCTCAGCTCTAGGCGGTCCAGCCATACTCTTGATCTTCTTTCCCCTGGAAATGGTGTTTCATGCCCTTCCAAGGGATAGAACCTTGTACCTAGCTCAAGTGGTATTAGAGATGATAAGAACTTGTACTTGAACCTGGAGGTACAAGGTTCTATCCCTGGGGATGGCATTAAACTCCCTTTCCAGGAGGGAGAAGATCATGAGTATGGCTGGGCCACCCAGATCTGAGACAAAAAGATGGTGAGGGCCCAATTACTGGTATGGTTGGACACTAGTACTAGTATCTGGTCATCATTATCCACTGGGTATAAGATCCACCTCCTGATGTGACGGCTCAATGTGCTATATACCCTGGGCCTGGCTTGTGAGCTTGTTTCTTGACCATCGTGTCTTGGTATCCAGATCACTTGCTTTCATGCACATATAATATTTGTATACTCATACTATCGTACTAAGAGTTTTATGCTCACGTCCAATTATTTTCTGTGTCTGGACACACCATTTGATAGGGCAGTTGCAGGTAGTTTTCCTGACGATTTGGAGTTTAGGTGGTGACCAAGGCAGGATTGCAGGGTTGATCACTAGATTATAATTTTCTGGTATTAAGTTATTTAAGTTTTCGCATTTCCTCTGATTAATATTATTTATTGTTTAATTGCATGCTTAAGCTTCTGATTAGTAGGTGATAACGGTGCGGGTCACTACAGATATGTTGTGTAATTGGATATTTTATTCCCTACTATTGAATTATGGATTTTATATTATCTAATTTTTATTGAGGATATAAATTTCGACTTTTTTTTCAAAATTATTTGATAAAAATTAGAATTTTATTTTAAAGTGATATTATTCGTTAAATGAATGATAAAGTATTTTTATTACATGTTATTATCTTACATGTTTTGAAAATTTAGGAATAAAAATTCAATGTGAAATGATATTCTTTATAGATTGAATGTCATTGTTGGTGCATATAAGAATTTGAAAAGGTACGCACGAATTTTCAATTTCAATTCTTCTAATATAATATCTTATTTATAGTAATTCTTTCAAGGAAATACAATTATGAAAGTTGATGTGGTCCATTCTTTCAAGTGAATATGACAGTGCCCAATAAACACAGTTGATACACTGTGGTTGATTAATTATTCTAAGAAGAATGTGTTATCTCATATGAAGCGAGATATGAATTATGAATTTGGCACAAAATATTAAGATATACGTCACAATTATCAAGTATTGTACTAAATGTACGTTGGTACCTCGTATCACTCTCCTACCTGAAGTACGTAAAGAGATTTTATTGATGTTTATAAAGCACGATATAAAACCTTGTGGAGACCGTTTATGTCTATACAAAATCATATTCTTTATCGTATGTTGATATGAATGTCTAAAAGATCTAGTAGATTGTTTGATTGACGAAGAAAAAAGATGATGTGCTTGATGTTATAAAATAGTGATAAACATTGACGTATATGGATTTTGAATTTAATAGATATTGATTTGGTTTAAATATTGTACTGGAATGGTCGGTTCGACCGAGAACCAGTCAATGGTCCGTCCGGATTACTCTTAAAAACCGGTTTTACGATCAGAACCGGTCGAACCGGTTAAGAACCGGACAAGAACCAGTTCAACCGGTTTTCCGATTTTTTAAAATTAAAATTAGCTTTTTTAATTTAAAACCTTAATTTAATATTTTAATATATATATACAAGATTATTTGGAATATGTAATTCATCAAAAATATTATTTTAATAATATTTTAGTTTTTAATTTATTTATTTTTTAAAAATATATAAATATAATTAATATTTTGTGTAACGCCCCGAATTTATCCTAATTGAGATTATTAGTGGTTTTAGAGGATTTTGAGATACCGAGGATTGAATTAGAAATCTTATTTGAATCAGGGACCGAATTGCAAAGAGATGGAGAATTGAGGGGCAAAAGAGAAATAAGAGGTTTGACTCACTTTTATAATAGACTTGAAATTCCTTCCTCCTTTATTCTCCTCCATTCAATATTCACGTCTCTCTCTCTCTTCTCCTCCATTGAAGCGACTTCTTCAAGCTTTTGATTCTTCGGGTTTGTTCAATCCGTCCGTCAGAAATTCGATTCGAGTACGGTTTCACGATCACGACGACGAGGGCGTCGTTTTGCCGTAAGTTTTGCTATGATCTCTTGAACTTTGATTTTGTTGGGTTGTCAGAAATTGATGATTCTCGAGTATGTTATTCTTGAGTTAGCAAGATCGTATATTTGAAGTCGGTTTAGAAAAAGAAAGTCGTACGGATTTATTATGATTTTTGAGGTTTATGTTCGAAAATGGGGTTTGTGATTGTGGTAGGATTTGGTTATTTTTGATGGATTGGAAGATGGTTTGAGTTGTATTGATAATGATTATTGGTTTGTGATTTTTGGTTTTATCGTTTATAGCCGTTATGCCGTCGAAATCAAGTTTTGGATTATCGGTTATATTGTTTCGATGTGATTTTTGGGTTTGTTCGAGTTAATAGTTTGATATCGAATCCGTATTCGTATTTTTCAGAGTTTGGTGGAAAGATTCGGTTTTGGAATAAACTTGGGGGCTTTAAACCGATTCAAGAGTTGAAGACGGTATAGTTTTTGTTCTTATCGACTTGAAATTTGTTTGGAAGAGATTGTGAATCGAGTTTATCCTTTTTATTTTTAGGATTTGAATTTGAAGCCTCGAGTAGGGTAAAAGACGACATCGAATAATGGGGATGAATACTCGAGTCTCAAAAAAATCACATACTGCATGTTAATTGTTGGAGTGAACTTGATTGATTTACTTTGTTTGCACTTGCATTCATATTGAGCCAAATAATTGATTCGTTTTGAAATTAGACGATTTAGGGAGCTATATTGAAGTGGCCTTGGATTTCGAGTTTTTTCCAAGTGCTAGAATACTTCTTATAGTTGCTCTGAAGTCTATGAGATTGAGTTGTGCGACATCCACCCCGAATGGGAGTGTCGGTGGGTTGTTCGTAATGACTTGACCCCGGGATCCCAACCGAGTACCGATTGATATTACAATTATCTGACTTGATAATCCCAAGTTTTGAAGTCCTGCATACATCCACCCTTATTTTGATTATTGATGCATTTCATTATGAGATGTTTAATTGTTATTGTATTCTTGTCTCTTTTACTTAGAAATTATATTTCTAACCGGGTTATCTGGCTGTTGTTTTCGTTTGTATGTGAACTTGGAAACAGGAGGATCAGGAGCCGGACCGAGTAATCTGGGATAGCACGGGGTGTGAATGTTAGAAGTGAGACACTGTCTAGAAGGGTTGTGTTTGTAGAACTTTTGTATTTTGATTTGTCGAACGATTGATATCATCGAACTTGTTGTGTTGTATTTTTGGAAGAACTTAGAATATTGTATGTTCTTTTATCGAGCATGTTTAAGTCTAGAAGTGGGAGTCTCCAATGATTAAATGTTGGTTTGTAAGTGTGTATGGGTTTTAATTTGATTGGAGATGGTTTTGGTTGGCTTTTTCTGGAAAACCTGCATTTTCTGTCCCTGTGGCCTGTGCATGAACGCGAGCCCTTCCTGCTGGTTCTGGTTTGGAACCCCGCGCACGCGCGAGGTGTGCATCTCGTGCGAGCGCGAGATCTTCCATCGGGCTCTGACTAGCAAGCCTGCACGCGCGAGAGATGAAGATCTCGCGCGAGCGCGGGGCTTTTATAAAAAATAAAAAAATTTTATTCGGGTTCTCTGCTCTCTCAGTGTATGATTGTATTAATTATTCGAGGTTAGACGTTTAGAAACGGGGTCTCACATTAAGTGGTATCAGAGCGAAAAGATTCTTGAAATCCAACTAGAGTGAGCAGGGTAGATCGAGTCCACATGAATAAAATTCTCGCATGTGATTGATTTATTTAATTGATTATTTAAATACGTGCGAGCATGCTTTATTGATTCCTGAATTAATTGAATTACATGATTTGTGATTTAATTTATAAAGCATGAATTACGTGATATATAACTGTATTTGTGCTATAATCTATTCTCGAATATCCTTGAGATTCATGAGTACTCAGAGCAGAGTTTTGGACACCGAAGTTATGAGATTGAGATTGTGATTGCGATTGAGATATTGTGTCCTAACCCTTTGATACCAGTTGGCACCTCGACGATCTATGCGAAAGAATCAACCACCATTGGTTCCTCCTTCTAACGAGAATCCGCCGCCAGTAGTAACTCCTCTGAATGATCAGGGTAGTACGGGAGTAGATCAGATGGATGCTACCGCGACCCCTATGGAACTCTATTGACAAGATTTCGGTCGTTCCGTCCGCCTACCTTGACAGGTACCGAGAACTCCGTCGATTGTGAAAGTTGGCCGGATGACATTGATCAGCTCTTCGATTCCCTTGACTATACCGATGACCGCAGAATCAGGTTAGTCAATCTCCAGCTACAGGGTGTTGTTAAGAATTAGGGGACCACAACCAAGAGAGAAAATGAGAATCGAGGTACCGCTGTCACTTGGAGTTTGTTCAAGACTGAGTTCTATAAGAGATTCTTTCCTGTTTCGTACCGAAAGGAAAAGGGTGCCGAATTTGCGAATTTGAAGCAAGGGAACTTGAGCATTGAGGATTATGTGAACAAGTTTGACAGCCTCTTGAGGTTCACAACTCACATCACAGACAATGAAGAAGCCAAGGCCAATCGTTTCATCAACGACTTGAATCCTGAGATTTTCACTTTGGTCAATACCGGGAGACCCAATAACTTTGCAGATGCTATGGATTACGCAAAGGGAGCCGAAGCCGGACTTTTGATGCAGAGAGGAAATCAGTTAGCTCCTCAGCAGCAACAGAGATCTTTTCAGAATCAGCCTGTTCAGTTTCAGACTCAGCAGTCTCAGTATCAGTACCAACCTTCTCAGCAGTAGAATCAGTCTCAGAGGGTTGAGGGAGGTAACAGTGGCAGAAACAGACGAGATCAGTATAGACCGAAAGGGAAGAAATTTAAGAAGCCTGGGAGCAGTTCATCGAGTTCCAGTGGCTCTAGACAGTTCAGTTTTGGGCAGAGTTCAGGTTTTTCAGGAGCATCGTGCAGTAAGTGTGGAGGCCATCACCCAAGAAATCAGTGTCGAGGCGTGTTTGGTAGTTGTAATATCTGCCAGCAGCCGGGTCACTTTGTTAGAGTCTGTCCTCAGCGGGGATCCGATAGAGCTCAGAGCGGCAGTTCTTTTCGACCGCCAGCTCAACCCAAGAGATCAGCTTCTGCAGTCCATTCTTTTCAACCCCAGCAGCAGTCTCGCCAGGGAGGTAATCAGAATCAGAACTAACCTCCTCGACAGCAGGCGAGGGTGTTTGCTTTCACAGAGGATCAGGCCAATGCAGCTCCGAATGATGTGATAGCAGGTAACTGTTCAACTTTTGGTTATCCTGCGTATGTTTTGATTGATATGGGTGCTTCTCACTGTTTTATTTCTAAGAGATTTGTCTTGATGCATGATTTAATTGCTGAGCCTTTATCTGATGTTGTTTCTATTACTTCACCTTTGGGTGGAGAAATTATTTCGGTAAGATTGGTCCGAAATTGTGTGTTAGAATCTGAGGGGAATTCGATTGAGATAAACTGCATTGTACTTGGACTATCTGATTTTGACTGTATTGTCGGGATTGATGCTCTGACCAAGTATATGGCGACAGTAGATTGCTTTCAGAAAGTGGTCCGATTCAGACCTGAGATGGCAGACGAGTGAAAGTTTTTCGGTAAGGGTTCTCGATCCAGAATTCCTTTGATTTCTGTGTTATCCATGACTCGTTTATTACAGAGAGGAGCAGAGGGATTTCTGATTTATGTAGTGGATGTTCAGAGGTCTAGCCCTGAGTTGACTGAGATACCAGTAGTTAGCGAGTTTCCTGATGTATTTCTAGACAAGATTCCTGGTTTGCTGCCTATTCGAGAGATCGAATTTAGCATTGAACTTGCATCAGGTACTCAGCCTATTTCGAAAGCTCCTTACCGAATGGCTCCGTTAGAATTGAAAGAGTTGAAGGAGCAGTGAGAAGATTTGATTGCCAAGGGATACATCCGACCTAGCGTATCGCCTTGGGGTGCTCCAGTGCTTTTCGTGAGGAATAAAGATGGTTCTATGCAACTTTGCATTGACTACCGCCAGTTGAATCAAGCGACGGTCAAGAACAGGTATCCTATACCTAAAATTGATGACCTTTTTGATCAACTGCAGGGTTTTTCAGTGTATTCGAAGATAGATCTGAGATCAGGGTATCATCAGCTGAGAGTTTGCGACGAGGATGTGCCTAAGAAAGCTTTCAGAACCAGATATGGGCATTTCGAGTTTATAGTCATGCCGTTCGGTTTGACCAATGCTCCAGCATTTTTTATGGATCTGATGAATCGTATCTTTCAGCGGTATTTAGATGAGTTTGTCATTATTTTCATTGATGATATTCTAATCTATTCGAAGAACCGTTCTGACCATGCCGAGCATTTGAGGATTGTATTGCAGATTTTGCGAGCCGAGCAGTTGTATGCTAAGCTATCAAAATGCGAGTTTTGGTTGGACCGAGTTGTTTTTCTAGGCCACATTATATCGGGAGATGGAATTTTTGTGGACCCCAGTAAGATCAAAGCAGCTATGAATTGGCCGAGACCGACATCAGTGCTAGAAATCCGAAGCTTTATGGGTTTAGCGGGGTATTATCGCCGATTTATCAAGGGATTCTCTTCCATTGCAAAGCCGATTACCCAGTTGACCCAGAAGAATGCACCATTTGTTTGGTCCGAGGAGTGAGAGGCCAGTTTTATTGATCTGAAGAAGAGGTTGACCAGCGCTCCGATCTTGTCTATTCTATCATGTACGGGAGGTTTTTCCGTTTACTGCGATGCTTCTCACCGTGGGCTTGGATTCATTCTTATGCAGAGGAAGCACGTAATAGCTTATGAATCGAGGCAGCTGAAGCCGCACGAGACTCGTTATCCAATCCATGATCTTGAGCTTGCTGCGATCGTTTTTTCTTTGAAGATCTGGCACCATTACCTTTATGGTGAGTCATTTGAAATATTTTCTGACCACAAGAGCCTGAAATACTTGTTTTCCCAGTCCGAGCTAAACATGAGACAGAGGAGATGGATGGATTTGCTTAAAGACTTCGACTCTGAGATCAAGTATTACACTGGAAAGTCGAATGCAGCTGCAGACGCTCTTAGTCGGAAGCTTTGTTCCTTATCTCTCGCTACGATCGGTGTCTCTCAGTTGATTGAAGACTGTTGTACTTCTGGTTTGGAGTTTGAGGCCGATAGAAGATCCATCAGAGTTTTTGCGATTCCGGCCAAGCCAGAGCTATTTCAGTTGATAAGAGAGGCACAAAGATCTGATCCGAGCAGTCAAAGTTCAATAGAGAGGGTCAGATCAGGTCACTAGTCAGAGTTTTAGGTCAGGGATGATGTTTTATTCGTGAATAGCCATATTGTTGTGCCCGATGTTTCTGAGTTGAGACAGCTTATTCTTCGAGAGGCGCATTGCAGTCGGTTCAGTGTTTATCTAGGAGGCCGGAAGATGTATAATGACTTGAAGACTCAGTTCTGGTGGAAGCAGTTGAAGGGAGACGTCACGAGGTTTGTGTCCCGTTGTCTGAATTGTCAACAGGTGAAAGCCGAGAGGAAGAAACCAGGTGGCTTATTGCACAGTTTGCCTGTTCCGAAATGGAAGTGGGATCACATCTCTATGGATTTCGTCACGAAGCTACCGCGTTCAGTCAGAGGTTGTGATGCGATTTGGGTAGTGATTGACCGGTTGACGAAATCTGCTTGTTTCATTCCGTACAAAATGACATACCGTCACAATCAGATGGCCGAGTTGTATGTCAGGAAGGTTGTGACATTGCACGGCGTGCCGAAGTCGATAGTATAAGACAGAGATCCGAGATTCACTTCTCACTTTTGGCACAGTTTGTAGGAGGCCTTGGGTACTCATTTGCACTTGAGCACAGCGTATCACCCTCAGACCGACGGTCAGTCCGAGCGTATGATCCAGACTTTGGAGGATATGCTTCGAGCCGTAGTGCTTGATTTTGGCTCAGGTTGGCATGATTCTTTGCCTCTAGTGGAGTTATCATACAATAACAACTTTCAAGCAAGTATTGGAATGTCACCTTTTGAAGCTTTGTACGGGAAGAAGTGCAGATCTCCGTTATTTTGGGATGAGATTTCAGTATCACCTGAGTTGGGTCTAGATATGATTCGCGATATGGCAGAGCAGGTGAAGTTGATTCGAACCAGAATGAAGACAGCCCAAGACAGACAGGCAAAGTATGCAAATATCAGACGCATGCCTCTTTCTTTTGATCTGGGAGACCATGTATTCGTGAAGATTTCTTCGTTCAGAGGCACTGTCAGATTCGGGAAGCGAGGAAAGTTGTTGCCGCGTTTTATCGGGCCGCATGAGATTTTGGAGAAGTTAGGCGATCTGGCCTACAGATTGGAGCTTCCTCTGTCTCTTTCAGGCATTCATGACGTTTTTCATGTTTCGATGTTACGGAAATATCATCCGGATCCTTCCCATGTTCTTCGACCAGACGAGGCCGAACTCGATGAGACTATGAGATATTTCGAGAGACCGATTCAGATTCTTGACAGAAAAGAGAAGCAGCTCAGAACCAAGTCGATTTCGTTAGTGAAGATTCAGTGGAGTCATCACGGAGTTGAAGAAGATACTTGGGAGAACGAATCTGATATGAGGCAGCGATTTCCAGAGTTATTCAATTGATGTGAGTTCTTATTTCAGTTTTTGATTCTATTTATATTCTTGATGCGATTGATTTTATCAGATTTCGAGGACGAAATCGATTCTTAGAAGGGGAGAATTGTAACGCCCCGAATTTATCCTAATTGAGATTATTAGTGGTTTTAGAGAATTTTGAGATAAAAAGGATTGAATTAGAAATATTATTTGAATTAGGGACCGAATTGCAAAGAGATGGAGAATTGAGGGGCAAAAGAAAAATAAGAGGTTTGACTCACTTTTATAATTGACTTGGTATTCCTTCCTCCTTCATTCTCATCCATTCAATATTCAGGTATCTCTCTCTCTCTTCTCCTCCATTGAAGCGACTTCTTCAAGATTTTGATTCTTCGGGTTTGTTCGATCCGTCCGTCAGAAATTCGATTCGAGTACGGTTTCACGATCACGACGACGAGGGCGTCATTTTGCCATAAGTTATTCTACGATCTCTTGAACTTTGATTTTGTTGGGTTGTCATAAATTGATGATTCTCGAGTATGTTATTCTTGAGTTAGCCTAGATCGTATATTTGAAGTCGGTTCAAAAAAAGAAAGTCGTACGGATTTATTATGATTTTTGAGGTATATGTTCGAAAATGGGGTTTGTGATTGTGGTTGGATTTGGTTATTTTTGATGGATTGGAAAATGGTTTGAGTTGTATTGATAATGATTATTGGTTTGTGATTTTTAATTTGACCATTTATAGCCGTTATGCCGTCGAAATCAAGTTTTGGATTATCGGTTATATTGTTTCGGTTTGATTTCCGGGTTTTTTCGAGTTAATAGTTTGATATCGAATCCGTATTCGTATTTTTCAGAGTTTGGTGGAAAGATTCGGGTTTGGAACGAACTTGGGGGCCTTAAACTTATTCAAGAGTTGAAGGCGGTATAGTATTTGTTCTTATCGACTTGAAATTTGTTTGTAAGAGATTGTGAATCGAGTTTATCCTTTTTATTTTCAGGATTTGAATTTGAAGCCTCAAGTAAGGTAAAAGACAACATCGAATCGAATGGGGATGAATACTCGAGTCCGATTGATTCTCGAGTCCCAAAAAAATCACATACTGCATGTTAATTGTTGGTGTGAACTTCATTGATTTACTTTATTTGCACTTGCATTCATATTGAGCCAAATAATTGATTCGTTTTGAAATTAGACGATTTAGGGAGCTATATTGAAGTGACCTTGGATTTCGAGTTTTTTTCCAAGTGCTAGAATACTTCTTATAGTTGCTCTGAAGTCTATGGAATTGAGTTGTGCGACATCCACCCCAAATGGGAGTGTCGGTGGGTTGTTCGTAATGACTTGACCTCGGAATCCCAACCGAGTACCGATTGATATTACAATTATATGACTTGATAATCCCGAGTTTTGAAGTCATGCATACATCCACCCTTATTTTGATTATTGATTATTGATGCATTTCATTATGAGATGTTTAATTGTTATTGTATGCGTGTCTCTTTTACTTAGAAATTATATTTTTAACCGGGTTATCCGGCTGTTGTTTTCGTTTGTATGTGAACTTGGCAACAGGAGGATCAGGAGCCGGACCGAAGCACGGGGTGTGAATGTTAGAAGTGAGACACCGTCTAGAAGGGTTGTGTTTGTAGAACTCTTGTATTTTGATTGGTCGAACGATTGTTATCATCGAACTTGTTGTGTTGTATTTTTGGAAGAACTTATAATATTGTATGTTCTTTTATCGAGCATGTTTAAGTCTAGAAGTGGGAGTCTCCAATGATTAAATGTTGGTTTGTATGTGTGTATGGGTTTTAATTTGATTGGAGATGGTTTTGGTTGGCTTTTTCTGGAAAACCTGCATTTTCTGTCCCTGTGTCCTGCACGCGAGCCCTTCCTGCTGGTTCTGGTTTGATACCCCGCGCGCGCGCAAGGTGTGCATCTCGTGCGAGCGCGAGATCTTTCATCGGGCTCTGACTAGAAAGCCTGCGTGCGCGCGAGATAAAGATCTTGCGCGAGCGCGGGGCTTTTAAAAAAAAAAATTTTATTCGGGTTCTCTGCTCTCTCAGTGTATGATTGTATTAATTATTCGAGGTTAGACGTTTAGAAACGGGGTCTCACATTTTGAATATATTTATATGGTTATTTATTTTTCAAACTATGATAAATATATATTTTTATTTATATACATCTCTTAGGTTTGTAAAAATTTAAAATATATTATTAATTATATTATATTATATTATATAAACGGTTTTCCGGTCCGACCATCCGGTTAAAATGGTCCGTTTTTAAGGTAAACTGGTTCAATCACCGGTCCGATTATAAAAACATTGTAGTATACTGCAAATCAATATTTCTAGAAGAGTTAAAGAGCTCCAAAAATATCATTGACACAAATACTTTCAGAGTTTGGCATAATGGATTGGATTGATCATTTGAATTATATAAATAGTTGGAAAACTATTGATAGTGCACAAAGACGTTAATAAATAAGCCAGAACTTCTTGGATCGATAAATATTAAGATTTTTTAATCAAAGATTCAGAAGATTTTATGAATTCTTATTGGCTTATCAAATTTGATATCAGTATAATTAGCTCAAATTGGTAGAGAATCTCCATATTATATGGAATGAATAAATAACATGGGCCCAGAGAGCGCAACATGATGTTTTCAAGAATAAGTACGGATAAAAACTTTCAAAATATGTAATCAAGACAAACTTGATCAAAAGAGATGATATACATATCAGTTATAAATATATTGTCATAGTTGATTTATTGCCTCCAATCAACTATTAAGACAATTGATTTTAAGAATAAACACGTCATATTTGGGGTTATCTACATCATATTGTGTAAATATTATGCTAACTGATTATGTGTTATGTGCGGCAAATGCATTATAGTAAATATCTTGAAGAGATTGAAAATATGTTGGAACTCTATGATCAAAAATGAGATTTTTATGACGCAAATTCTCATTTGTTATTTTTGTAAAATTATATTTCCAACATTGAGGGAGAGAAAATAGAAGCTACAAGAATATTTTTGAGATCTATCCCAATGAAATATAAAGTGAACATGATGTTCAAAGTTTAAATTTCAAAATATAGTATTTGATCTTGTGTATAACATCGTCTATATTATTTAGCTTCATTTATGTTCAAGTTGAACAATGCATATAAATCGTCTTTAGTGACGAAGAACCCTTTTAAAGAAAATGAGTGAATATCTCAATGTGAAAAGAATAATGTAAACTGGTCGTTATAAAATAAATCGATGTCTTACAGGACCATATCTTATATTACTTGCAAGTAAATGAAAAAAAACGCTAGAGCGTGAACGACCAATTATTTTTATATTACTTGCAAGTAAATGAAAAAAAGACGTTAGAAGCGTGAAAGATCAATTATTTCAATGAATCCAATTTAGATTATGTTATTCTTGAAAGAATAACAAGTATATTGAAAGGTGATATTTCATAAATTATTTGGGATCAAAATGATAAAATATGTTTTTTTTTTCTATTATGCAAAATAATGATTGTCAATAACAAAATATTGATAAATGACATGTGCTAGTATGAGAAAAGTTTAGCAAAGATTCTCAAAATAGTTGAAGCTGATTATGAGAAAATATATTATTTTCACTTGTCATGAATGCACTGATTTGACGGTGATATATAGAAACATCCTCGAAGGATTTGATGCTCAAAATATTTTTTTGCCAACTTGAAGAAGAAGAAAATATATTTGGTCTTGAATTATCATATCTATTGAAAAATCAACATCTGAATCAATTTTTGGCAAATTAGTGCACAAGATTGGAATAAGAAGAGTTAATAATTGCAAGTGATGCTTGCAAGAGGGGGAGCATTAAAGTTGTATTCTTTTTCCCTTTTTTATGATTTTTCCCATGTGATTTTTCATAACAAGGTTTTTAATGAGACAATTAACAAGTAGCAAGAGATGTCGTACTCTTTTTCCTTCACTAGGATTTTGTCCCAATGAGTTTTTTCTGATAAGATTTTAACGAGGCGCATCCATCGTCGGGAAGACATCCGAAAAAAGTGTCTATTGTTGTACTCTTTTTCCTTCGTTCAGATTTTTCCCACGAGGTTTTATTGTCAAGGTTTTAACGAGACAACTCTTGAGCCCTGATGAAGTTCCCAAGCATCCATCTTGTCAAATGGATATTTTGAAAAATTGATTGCATGTACAAATAATCATCTAAGGGGGAATTTTATAAATATATTTTTATTATAGATGATTATCTATGTAGATTTTGAAGATTTGTGATCAAGATAAATATGTCAAGATAATATCGGTGATATTGTATTCTATTATTTCCTCTTATAAATAGGGTGATTGAGTTCAATAAAAATTGCACCTTATTATTGACTCATATGAATTCTCTCTTCTCTCATAAATTCTCTCTATCAACTCTCTATTTCTCTCATGATTTATAACATTGGAGAATAATTTAAGATTTTGGTGTTTAACAATTAAAGGCAAATAAGACGACTGATGAAGAGTAACTGTGGGGACCTTGGGTACTAATCTCGATTTTTATTGGGCAATTAATAATTAAGCATTGATTAAACAAACTTGATATAAATTAATCAAAGACTGAAATTTTTTTTCTTTAAAAGACACGGACTCCGTGCACAGGTCCGTGCATTAACCTGGAACCAAAAAATCATGGATGCAAGGTACACGGACCCCGTGCCACCTTCATGTCCGGGTCCGTGTGAATCAAATACACTAAAACTCCAAGTTTTTGTTTTTGACACGGACTCCGTGCACCATTCGTGCCTAGATCTGTGCATAGCATTTCAAATTCTCCAAGTTTCTGCCTCAGCTACAAACCACATAGACCCATGCACGGATGTATGTCCGGGGTCCGTGCACAACTAAAATAAAAAGCCATTCCAAATACGAAGGTACACAGACCCATGCACGGAGGCATGTACAGGGTCTGTGTCATGCTAAAAATCTGCACATTTCAAATGCTGTCCAATTTCTGAAAATGCAATGAACATAAATCATTTACCATCTCAAAACATGCTACAAAATTTCTGAATCTGCACATACATATATGTCAAATTTCAAGCATAATACCATGCATTTATACATCAAACTAATACTCTAAAATATAACAAAAGAGTTAACTAAATAAGAGGTTCACAAGTATTCTTCAAACTACAACAAGTTTTTGTCCTCTAACAGATTTGACAAAGATTTAAAGTTCATCATTTCTGCTACAACCCGAGTCCCACATCTACGACTCTCTCTCGAGCTACCCACGTCGATATTGGTCAGCTCCTGCCTCACTTGTTGCCATGCACACATACAAAACAAGACAACAACTGGAAAACTCCGGTGAGAATATAATTCTCAGTATCCAAGAAATATACATGCATTACAGATATCACATCAACTCAAAATATATCAACTAAAGATATAGAGTAATATAACGCATGTATTGCAAATTGATTCAATTATTGAGATTCTTATCCGATCCCTGTCATCAAGATTCATATCCGATCTTGATATGGATATCCATCTATCGTAGTTCGTATCCGACTCGAAAACTAAGGTTCGTATCCAACCTTGGAATTAGAATCAATACACTTATCATTCAACAGACAGTAAATAAATTGAATCAAAGACATCAAGTTCTAACTCAAGAACATAAAGATAACAAGTATGTGATTTCTAGGGAAAACTCAAAATTCTTCAATCTCGAGTATCAAATACCTTACGATCGATGTCATCTTATACCTTTCGTTCTTTTGAACTGTAGAGGTTCCAAGTCCAGATAATCTACAACACAAATTGCATATCAAAATCTGCTCAACTTCATCATTCAATTTTCAACAAAAATGACTTCAAACCTTGTTCAATTCTATCCCGGTTCGAATACGGAATTCCTAAGCTCGTCAACTTCAATTACAAATCTGAAAACATAACATATCAAGCTACTTAGATCAGCAATCAACTCACTTCAATCTTAGTTCAATCACAAATATTGAAACTCTATCAAATTCTTGACCCAGCGGCGTAACGGCTAAAAACCGGTAACCGAAACTCATAACCATCAAATATGTGAGACCCCGTTTCTAATCGTTTGATCTCGGATAATTAACACAATCGAACACTGAGAGCAGAGAACTCGAAAAATTTTTTTTAAAAGACCCCGCGCTCGCGCGAGATCTTAATCTCGCGCGTGCGCGGGCTTGCTCATTAGTGCCCGACGGAAGACCCCGCGCTCGCGGGAGATGCTCTCCTCGCACGCGCGCAGGGTTTTAAAACAAAACCCTCAGGAAAGGCTCGCGCCCGCGCGAGAAGCTGGTCTCGCACGCGCGCAGGCAAAATAACCCGAGATCTCCAAGGCCTCTCGCGTGCGCGCGAGGTCAAGCCTCGCTCGCGCGCAGTCCAATCGGGAAGAAAAGTGCAGGATTCCGAAAAAATCACTCAAAGGAAACTCCAATCAATTCTAAACTCATGCACAATACACCAACCAACATTTAAACATACAATATACTAAGTTATGCTCAAAATACAACATATCAAGTTTGACGATAGGGTTCGATCGACTAATAAAAAATAATACAAGTTCAAAAGACACAACCCTACGACACGGTGTCTCACTTTTATCATTCTCACCCCGAGCTAACCCAGAAGACTCGGTCCGGCTCCTGATCCTCCCGTTGTCAAGTACACATACAAATAAAAACAACAGCCAGATAACCCGTTTAGAAATATAATTTCCAAGTAAAAGAGACAGGCATACAATGACAATTAACATCTCATATTGAAATGTAACAAACATCAATAATTCAAAATGAGAGTGGATGTATGCATGACTTCAAAACTCGGGATTATCAAGTCAGATAATCGAAAGATCAATCGGTACTCGGTTGGGATCCCGGGGTCAAGTCATCACGAACAACCCACCGACTCTCCCATTCTGGGTGGATGTCGCTCAACTCAATCCCCTAGACTTCAGAGCAACTATAAGAAGTATTCTAGCACTTGGAAAAACTCGAAATCCAAGGCCACTTCAATATAGCTCCCTAAATCATCTAATTTCAAAAAGAATCGAACATTCTGATCAATATGAAAGCAAGTGTAAACAAAATAAATAAATCAAGTTCACACCAACAAATTATCATGCAGTATGTGATTTTCGGGACTCGAGAATCAATCAAACTCGAGTATTCAACCCCATTCAATTCAATGTCGTCTTTTACCTTTCCAAGTTCGTCGGGGATTCAAATCTGAAAATGAAAACGAACTCAATCAATATCGAATCAAATCAAAACAAACCATTACAAGAAGTTCAATACTATACCATCTTCAACTCTCGAATCGGTTCAAACTCCCAAGTTCGTTCCAAACCCGAATCTTCCAACCAAACTTTGAAAATATGAAATACGGATTCAATATCAATCTACTAACTCAAAGAAACCCGGAAATCAAACTGAATAATAAAACCGATAATCCAAAACTTGATTTTGACGGCATAACGACTATAAACGGTCAAAGCAAAAATCTCAAACCAATTATCATCATCAAGACAACTCAAACCCATCTTCCAATCCAACAAAACAACCAAATCCACCATAATTCCAAAACCCATTTTCGAAAATATGCTCCAAAAAATCATATAAAATCCAAAATTCGTTCTTTTTCCGAACCGACTTCGAATACACGGTCTATGCTAGCTAAAGAACAACATACTCAAAAATTATCAAATTCTGACAACCCAACAAAAATCAAAGTTCATAGATCGTAGCAAAACTTACGGCAAAACGACGCCCTCGCTGCGGTGATCGTGAATCTCAACTTGAATCGGAAATCTGACGGTCGGATCATGAGAATCGAAGGAAGAAGAAGCTCGAAATATTGGTCATGGCTTCTCGATTTTCTCTCGATTGGCGTGAAGAGGAAGGGAGGAAGAGGAGTGATGAGTGATGGTGATAATAGGATGTAATAAGTCAAGGCTTTTGACTTGGTCCAACCCCTCAATTACAACTCGGTACCTGAATTTCCAATTTAAATCGATTCAATCCCGGCTCAATTAATCTTCTAACAATTCCAAAATAAATAATAATCAATTCTGCTAATCAAGAAATAATTAATTTCAGGGCCTTACAATTCTCCCCCTCTAAGAATCTATTTCATCCTCGAAATCACGAATCACAAAAGCTAAGATAACGAAATCATCAGAATTGAAAATAACTCACATCAATCGAATAACTTTGGAAATCGCTGCCTCATATCTAATTCGGTCTCCCAAGTTGCTTCTTCAACTCCGTGACAACTCCACTGAATCTTCACTAACGAAATCGACTTGTTTATGAGCTGCTTCTCTTTCCTGTCAAGAATCTGAATCGGTCTCTTGAAGTAACTCAGAGTCTCATCGAGTTCTGCCTCGTCCGATTGAAGAACATGGGAAGGATCTGGATGATATTTCCGCAACATCGAAATGTGAAACACATCGTGGAATGCCTGAAAGAGACGGAGAAAGAGCAACCCTATAGGTAAGATCGCCTATCTTTTCCAAAATCTCATACAGACCAATGAATCTTGGCGACAACTTCCCTCTCTTCCCGAATTTGATCGTACCTCGGAATGGAGAAATCTTCAAAAACACTCGGTCTCCCTGATCAAAACACAGTGGTCTGCGTCGGACATTCACATACTTGGCCTGTCGATCTTGGGCTGTCTTCATTCTTGTTCGAATCAACTTCACCTGCTCTGCCATATCGCGAATCATAGCGGGACCTAACTCAGGTGATTCTGAAATCTCATCCCAAAATAACGGAGATCTTCACTTCTTCCCGTACAAAGCTTCAAAAGGTGACATTCCAATACTCGCTTGTAAGCTATTATTGTACAAAAACTTCACTAGAGGCAAAGAATCCTGCCAACCTGAGCCAAAATCAAGCACTACTGCTCGAAGCATATCCTCAAAAGTCTGGATCGTACGCTCGGACTGACCGTCAGTCTAAGGGTGATACGCTGTGCTCAAGTGCAAACGAGTACCCAATGCCTCCTGTAAACTATGCCAAAAGTGAGAAGTGAATCTCGGATCTCTGTCTGATACTATCAACTTCGGCACGCCGTGCAATCTCACAACCTCTCTGACATACAACTCGGTCATCTGATCGTGACGGTATGTCATTTTGTACGGAATGAAACAAGCAGATTTTGTCAACCGGTCAATCACTACCCAAATTGCGTCACAACCTCTGACTGAACACGGTAGTTTCGTGACAAAATCCATAGAGATGTGATCCCACTTCCATTTCGGAACAAACAAACTGTGCAATAAGCCACATGGTTTCTTCCTCTCGGCTTTCACCTGTTGACAATTCAGACAACGGGACACAAACCTTGTGACGTCTCCCTTCAACTATTTCCACCAAAACTGAGTCTTCAAGTCATTATACATCTTACGGCCTCCGGGATGAACACTGAACCGACTGCAATGCACCTCTCGAAGAATACGCTGTCTCAATTCAGAAACATCGGGCACCACAATATGGTTATTCATGAATAAAACATCTTCCCTGACTTGAAACTCTGACTGGTGACTTGATCTGACCCTCTCTATCGAACTCTGAATGCTCGGATAAGATCTCTGTGCCTCTATGATCAACTGAAACAACTCTGGCTCGGCCTGAATCGCAAAAACTATGATGGATCTACTATCGGTCTCAAACTCCAAACCAGAAGTACAATAATCTTCAATCAACTGAGAGACATGTAAGAGTGGGTGCCCAGTGAGCCAACTGTGTGACTATGGGCTTTGATGACTCTTTGTATAAACAATCTTTTGTTTAATATTATTTACACTTTTATTAATGGCAATGACTTTATATTACTTCATATTGTTATATTGTGATATACTATTGTTGTTTTGATAAAGACCTTGAATATACTATAGTGTATGTAAGATGTGGTAGAACATGGGGATGTCTATCATGAAATACATCTTATAGTCACTGTATATTCTAAAACCGTTCCTAGTCGATTGAGCCGTCCGATAATAAGGATAAGGATCGCTCGAGTTTGAGACTAGCATTTGCGATGCGGAGTACCACGTTTCATTGGTAGGGAACATGGAGATGTTCGAAGCATGCAAATGGATATTCATAGGATGAATAATCGAACTACCCTATCCGGACTTTCCAAGTGGTTATCACTTATCGAGTGGATGAAGTCCGCGGTTTTGGTTGTACACATTTAGTCCTTACGACTTGAAACATCATGGAGACTCTATATGCTAGTACTGTGCTTTGACTCGTTTACCGACTCTGAGGGGGTCATCAGGTGTCGAGATTGGGTACAGTTACAACACATATAGGAGTCGATGCATTGTTGTCAAGGATTCACCACATACTTGCGAGTGTGGATATCCTATGCGATCTGAGGAGATATTAGTGTGACAAATCTCTGGCCAGAGTACTTGATGTGATTTAAGAAATGGTTTCTTAGTAGCACATGCGATGTCACTAATTTGATCTTCAAGATGTATTGCATAGTTATCGAATCTTGAGCGACTCTCGATATACCAATGGTTGTTGATTCGATCGGGATATATGGATGAA
This sequence comes from Henckelia pumila, assembly GCF_033568475.1. Lineage (NCBI taxonomy): Eukaryota > Viridiplantae > Streptophyta > Magnoliopsida > Lamiales > Gesneriaceae > Henckelia > Henckelia pumila. The sequence continues at coordinate 99,221,502 of NC_133123.1, read as the reverse complement.
GGGACCGTACTGTACGCTAACCAAAATCTACTGGTTCTTGTAGGCACTATCAGTGATACCTAGGGAATCATGGGGCGATGTTGCTAGGCGCTTTACCATGATTCGTTGGGCAAGTCGGAAAGTGTTGTTCCGAGTCACAAGGAGTTGTGAGCCCACGGCTAGCTGTATCCCTGAACCATTGAGGGTCACACAGTGTAATGGAGTTTTAATCCCCGTTGAGATAGTTAAATTTAAAGAGTTAAATTTAATGAACTAAGGAGTTGGACTTCTTAAATAAGAGTAAGGGAGTAGGATTTCCTAAAATGACATAGGGATGGACATTTTTGGAAACCACTGAATTCGGATTCAGGAAAATTTATTTTGACTTTAAAATGTGCAGAAATGGTTTCTGTGCACATTGGTGAAATCGGTTCATCAATCGGAGTCACGATGAATTTTATATTAATTTCTGAACGTGCGGGCTTTGTTTGTCGGGCCCTAACTTATGATTAATGGGCCCTAAGGTGTTAGTGGCCTGCATTATAAATAAGTTATTGCAGTACAGAAATTAGACACAACAGGTCATAATTTTTGAGACAGGATTTTCGAAACCCTAGCCTCCTCTCAAAAGAAATCGGCCGAACCCTCCCCCTCTGCCCGAGAAATTCCGGTCTGTGATTTTTAATTGCAGTCAGGAATAACGAATCAGATTCGTTTAATCTCTTCGCAGAAAACTTCTGATAGATTTTCTAGTGCAATCTATCAGAGGGATTTAAACCCCATTCGTGGACCTGATTGAAGGAGTTCATCAGTTCCTGGGAGATACAAGAAGCGCAGAGAAATCTGTGTGGTGTCCATTAATCTCGCCTCGAGATTGAAGGTAAAATTTAATTAATTGTTATTTGAATTTTACACACACAATAATTTAATCGTTAAACGGTTGATACTCACACTATGGAATTGTTCCATAATAAAATTTTAAACTTCCGCTGCACCAGGTATCAATCGTGATTGATCTGAACGCCGGTTTTCCAACAGTGGTATCAGAGCCAGGTTGCTCAGATCAAACGATTAAATTAATCGATTGTACAAAATTTTTGAATCTCGGTTTTTGGAAAACAAAATAAATATTTTTAAATAAAAATTTTTTTTTCGGGGCAAAACCCGGGCAGCGATTGGATCGCTGCCCGGTGGGGCAGCAATTGTTGCTGCCCCGGGCGGCGCACGGCGCCGCCCAAAGGGGGCGCACGGCGCCGCCCAGGACGGCGACCGTCGCCGCCCAGGGCGGCGCACGGCGCCGCCCAGGGCAGCGCTGTGCGCTGCCCAGCGCAGCGCTGGGCGCTGCGCAGGGCAGCGCTCGGCGCTGCCCAGGGCGGCGCACAGCGCCGCCCAGGGGCGGCGTTCGGCGCCGCCCAGGGGCGGCGCCAGGCGCCGCCAGGGCAGCGAGAGTGCTGCCCTAAGGGGGCAGCCGGGCTGCCCCCGGCCCGCGCCCCGGGTGCGGGCCGGCCCGGGAGTGTCCCGGGCGGCCCGCGGGAAAAATTTTATTTTTATTTAAAAAATTAATTTTAATGTGTTGAAATTTTATTTTTGGTCCGGTCAAAAATTGTTCTTGATTGGTTCACGAGATTTCGGATCGAATTGTTCGAGTCCGTAAATTTTAAAATTGATTTTTGGATAAATTTGAATTTTTGGAAAATTTTAATATTTTATCCTTAAATTGAATTTTGAAATCAATTATTTTTGGTACAATTGATGATAAGATATGATCTTATGATATATTAAGTAAAATATGATTTTATTTGTAAAATTGGATTTTATAGATAAAATATGATTTTATTTGATATAGAGATAAAATATGATTTTATATGTGAAATGAGATTTTATATATAAAATATGATTTTATCTTGTTTAAATTTGAATTGCCACTGCATGTTATCCAATAAATTAATTTTGAATTAAATGTTATTGGATAAGGATGATCGATTGCCATGACCAATTTTGTAGGTGTATGTTAGGAATTTACATTTTGTTTTTATTGTTGTTGGTTTTATTAATGGGCCTGGTTTATGGCCCGATATGAATGTCATATGTAATAAAAGTGGGCTTGGTTTATAGCCCGTTCCCACCCCTAAAAATGTATCCCCTACTTGTCATTGTTATTTATTGTAAATACATTAGATTTAGTGGGAGATCAAGATTTGAAGACGGTGGGCCCAGCAGACAATAAAGACTGAAGAAATGTAAATTGGAAGCACATGTAATAGGATTGCATTGCATACTGCATATTACCTAGGATTGGACTAAGACCCGTGATTGGCGACCACGGGTCAATTAGAAATGGAATCGATCATCCTATATAATATTTGATATTATGATTGTATGCATGTTTAGACATAAATTGCGTGAATCCGGCAAGCATGCAATAAAATGAATATGATGAGACAAATATTTTTATAATTAAAAATCCCTCATTTTAAATATGATTTAAAATTTATATCAAGATAAATAAAGGAAATTTAAATTTGTTTAAATGTTCCCACCTTCCATCAACGGTCAATGTATGTGATGCTACCCGCGGATACGGTCCGGCTCATATTATTGGGGGGGCCCGTCCGTCGGAAAGCTGTACATTGGATCGACAAATGTTGTAAGTTGGGTGGAACTCCCATGGGATCGGCTCATATTATTGGGGGATCCACATGGCGACCGTCCATCACAACTTAATATTGATGGGTCATCTTGACATGTCACTTTAAACGGCGTCATATTATTGGGCCCTTATTGGACATGAGGTAAACACATGGGGGTTGCTTTGGAAGCAATTGGGCTCTACCTTTTGAGAATTATGGTTGGCTGATATTATTCGGGACCATAAGTTTGTCAATTGGACTCCATGTTCTCACTAAGGAAAAAGTTTCCCGTTTTCACTAGAGGGTGGTGAAATCGTTAAAATAGTGGGAGTGAGATTCATAAAATTAAATTCGCCTATTTTATGTCTTAGTAAATTGTTAAACAATCATTGATATATGTCTGTTTTTCTTTTCAGTATTTCATACAATGAATTCGCGAAATCCATTATTCTCGATCCTCGAACAAAACAAGTTGACTGGCGCCAACTATACGGAATGGTTCCGGAAGTTGAAGATTGTCTTAACTTCGGAGAAAATGCTCTACGTGTTAGAGAAAGCACCTCCGAAGGAAGCACCAGCTGATGTAAGTCCGGAGGAATTGGCCAAGCTTGATGCATGGTGGGACCATGACATCAAGACCAAATGCTATATGCAAGCCTCGATGTCTGATGAACTCCAGAGGCGATTTGAGGACACGGTGAATGCTGCTGACATTCACGCGCAACTCAAGGAACTTTTTGGGGCTCAGTCGAGGGCTGAAAGGTTCGCAACTGTTAAGGAGTTGATGACGTGCCGCATGCGTGAAGGGACTTCGGTCCGTGATCATGGGGTACGAGTGATTTGGCTCATACAAAAGTTGGCGACCCTTGATTTGGTGTTGGAGCATGAACTCAATGTGGATTTACTGCTTCTGTCTCTTCCTTCTTCATTTGATGGATTTGTGGTAAATTTTAATATGAACAAGATAGAGGCCACCCTTGAAGAGATGGTCAATATGCTCGTTACATATGAATCCACACTTAAGAAGGATAAGCCCGTTTTCTTGGTGGGCTCCTCATCTTCTGCTAAGAAGGGGCCAAGTATGAAGGGCAAGAAACGTTCTACCCCACCCAAGAAAGTAGAGCCCGAGAAGAAGCAAAAGACAAAGGCTTCAAACAATGGAAAATCCAAGGATGTTTGCCATTACTGCAAGAAGCCGGGTCATTGGAAGCGCAACTGCAAGGAATATCTTGAGCAGTTGGGAACTGCAAAGGGTATGTTCTATATTGAAATAAACATGTCACTTAATACAACTTCTTGGGTATTGGATACCGGATGTGGATCTCACATTTGCAATGATTTGCAGGTGATGACAAGAAGTCGCAGGCTTAGAATGGGTGAGACCCAGCTGAGGCTCGGGAATGGTTCCAGAGTTGAAGCTACGGCCATTGGAGATGTTTGTTTGACTTTGCAGAACGGTTTTAAATTATTGTTAAGAGATGTTTTATTTGTGCCAGATTTAATTAAAAACATTATTTCTATTTCTATGCTTGATAGAGATGGTTATTCTTGCAATTTTGTGAATGGGATTTGCAATATTTACAAGAATGAATGTTTAATTCGAAATGGACAACTTGAAAACGATCTATACAACTTAAAACTAAAAGACGTTCCAATAAATTATATTGATAAACCGGCGACAACAAACAAAAGGAAAATCGATAGTCAAAACCCGGCGAACCTTTGGCATGCTAGGCTAGGTCATATTTCCTCAAGGAGGATGAACAAGCTAGTGGGAGAGGGCATGTTTGATGTGTCTGATATTAACTCTCTACCTACTTGTGAATCCTGCCTAAAAGGAAAAATGACTAAATCTCCTTTTAAGGGGAAACCTGAGCGTAGTCAGAATCTGTTGGATTTGATCCATACAGATGTTTGTGGTCCATTTAGAGTAGGGACTCAACATGGCCACACCTACTTCATTACCTTTACTGATGATTATTCAAGGTATGGGTATTTATATTTAATGAAATATAAGTCTGAAGCATTTGAAAAGTTCAAAGAATTCAGGGCTGAAGTAGAAAACAAGTTAGGTAAAAGTATTAAAGCACTTCGATCGGATCGAGGTGGAGAATACTTGAGTACCGAGTTTTTGGACTATCTGAAAGAGAATGGGATTCTCTCTCAGTGGACTCCTCCTATGACACCACAGCTTAATGGTGTATCGGAGCGTCGTAATCGAACTTTGTTGGACATGGTTCGATCTATGATGAGCTTCACTGAGCTTCCACCTTCGTTTTGGGGCTATGCGCTTGAAACGGCGGTATTGTTGTTGAACAACGTCCACACTAAAGCAGTGGACAAAACACCATACGAGTTATGGAATGGCAAAGCTCCTAAGTATTCGTACTTGAGGATTTGGGGATGTCCTGCTTACGTGAAGCGGACAGTGGGAGATAAATTGGATAGTCGATCCAACTTATGTTATTTTGTAGGGTATCCGAAGAATTCAATCGGATATTATTTCTCTGCTGAAACAAAGGTGTTTGTTTCTAGGAATGCCACCTTCTTGGAGAAGGAGTTCTTATTGGATAAGAAAGGCGAGATGATGGAACTCGAAGAAGTTCGAGAAGAACCCGAAATACAAAATAACGATCCTACACCTCAGGAACCATTGCTGGACACGCCTGCACCTAGAAGATCCGAAAGGACTTCTAGACCTCCAGTTCGATATGGTCTTCTTCTTGAAGGGGATCAAGATGAACCCGACATTGGATGTGATCCAAGAAACTTCAAGGAAGCAATTTCTGATGCGGATTCGAATTTATGGCTTGAAGCTATGCAGTCAGAATTGGATTCGATGCATACAAACCAAGTTTGGTCTTTAGTAGATCCTCCCGATGGAATCGTTCCAATAGGGTGTAAATGGATCTACAAGAGAAAGCTTGGGCCTGATGGTAAGGTATTGACCTACAAGGCGCGATTGGTGGCGAAAGGTTATACTCAAAGGCAAGGAGTTGACTATGATGAAACCTTTTCACCAGTTGCAATGTTCAAGTCCATAAGAATCCTGATTGCCATAGCTGCATGGTATGACTATGAGATATTGCAAATGGATGTGAAGACTGCTTTTCTTAATGGAGACATTAAGGAAGAAATCTATATGAAGCAGCCTGAGGGGTACACATCCATGGGAAGCGAGCATAAGGTATGCAAGCTTCAGAGATCAATTTATGGTCTAAAACAAGCATCAAGAAGTTGGAACCAGAAATTTGATGAAACAATAAAAGATTTTGGTTTCATCAAGAACCCGGAGGAACCTTGCGTGTACAAGAAAGTAGTTAAGGATGCGGTGACATTCTTAGTACTTTATGTTGATGACATCCTACTCATTGAGAATGATGTAGGGATGTTGCAGTCAACAAAGATATGGTTATCAGGTAGATTTTCGATGAAGGATTTGGGAGAGGCATCCTACATTCTTGGGATACAGATCTATAGAGATAGGTCTAAGAGAATGATAGGACTCACTCAATCAACCTACATCGATACCATATTGAAACGGTTTTCAATGGATGGGTCCAAAAGAGGACATCTACCCATGTGTCATGGAGTTTCTCTATCCAAGTCTATGTGTCCCAAGACTGATGCAGAGATAGAGAATATGACACATGTACCATATGCGTCAGCTATAGGTAGTATCATGTATGGGATGATATCTACCAGACCGGATGTAGCATTTGCTCTGAGTGTCACGAGCAGATATCAGTCTAATCCTGGTCAAATGCATTGGAAAGCCGTGAAGGACATTCTTAAGTACTTGCGAAGGACTAAGAATATGTTCATGGTGTATGGAGGACGAGATCTCAAATTGGAAGGCTATACCGACTCTAGCTTCCAAAGTGATATGGATGACTCGAAGTCAACCTCTGGATTTGTGTTCATGCTCAATGGCGGTGCTGTCTCTTGGAAGAGTTCCAAGCAGGACACCACAGCGGATTCCACCACTGAGGCTGAATACATTGCAGCATCAGCTGCTGCTAAAGAGGCCGTTTGGATGAGGAAGTTCGTCCAAGAGTTGGGCGTTATTCCTGAATTTGTTGGTCCAGTCCCGGTGTACTGTGACAACACGGGTGCCGTTGCTCAAGCAAAGGAACCAAGGTCTCATCAAAGATCCAAACACGTACTGAGGAAATACCACATAATCCGGGAGATTGTGGAAAGAGGAGACATCATTGTCGAACGAGTGGCCTCTGCAGACAATATCGCTGATCCGCTTACTAAGCCCTTGCCAGGACCATTGTTTGACAAACATCGCGAAGCAATGGGTCTACGTAGTATGACTAGTTGGCTATAGGGCAAGTGGGAGATTGTAAGAGTGGGTGCCCAGTGAGCCAACTGTGTGGCTATGGGCTTTGATGACTCTTTGTATAAACAATCTTTTGTTTAATATTATTTACACTTTTATTAATGGCAATGACTTTATATTACTTCATATTGTTATATTGTGATATACTATTGTTGTTTTGATAAAGACCTTGAATATAATATAGTGTATGTAAGATGTGGTAGAACATGGGGATGTCTATCATGAAATACATCTTATAGTCACTGTATATTCTAAAACCGTTCCTAGTCGATTGAGCCGTCCGATAATAAGGATAAGGATCGCTCGAGTTTGAGACTAGCATTTGCGATGCGGAGTACCACGTTTCATTGGTAGGGAACATGGAGATGTTCGAAGCATGCAAATGGATATTCATAGGATGAATAATCGAACTACCCTATCCGGACTTTCCAAGTGGTTATCACTTATCGAGTGGATGAAGTCCGCGGTTTTGGTTGTACACCATTAGTCCTTACGACTTGAAACATCATGGAGACTCTATATGCTAGTACTGTGCTTTGACTCGTTTACCGACTCTGAGGGGGTCATCAGGTGTCGAGATTGGGTATAGTTACAACACATATAGGAGTCGATGCATTGTTGTCAAGGATTCACCACATACTTGCGAGTGTGGATATCCTATGCGATCTGAGGAGATATTAGTGTGACAAATCTCTGGCCAGAGTACTTGATGTGATTTAAGAAATGGTTTCTTAGTAGCACATGCGATGTCACTAATTTGATCTTCAAGATGTATTGCATAGTTATCGAATCTTGAGCGACTCTCGATATACCAATGGTTGTTGATTCGATCGGGATATATGGATGAAGGGACCGTACTGTACGCTAACCAAAATCTACTGGTTCTTGTAGGCACTATCAGTGATACCTAGGGAATCATGGGGCGATGTTGCTAGGCGCTTTACCATGATTCGTTGGGCAAGTCGGAAAGTGTTGTTCCGAGTCACAAGGAGTTGTGAGCCCACGGCTAGCTGTATCCCTGAACCATTGAGGGTCACACAGTGTAATGGAGTTTTAATCCCCGTTGAGATAGTTAAATTTAAAGAGTTAAATTTAATGAACTAAGGAGTTGGACTTCTTAAATAAGAGTAAGGGAGTAGGATTTCCTAAAATGACATAGGGATGGACATTTTTGGAAACCACTGAATTCGGATTCAGGAAAATTTATTTTGACTTTAAAATGTGCAGAAATGGTTTCTGTGCACATTGGTGAAATCGGTTCATCAATCGGAGTCACGATGAATTTTATATTAATTTCTGAACGTGCGGGCTTTGCTTGTCGGGCCCTAACTTATGATTAATGGGCCCTAAGGTGTTAGTGGCCTGCATTATAAATAAGTTATTGCAGTACAGAAATTAGACACAACAGGTCATAATTTTTGAGACAGGATTTTTGAAACCCTAGCCTCCTCTCAAAAGAAATCGGCCGAACCCTCCCCCTCTGCCCGAGAAATTCCGGTCTGTGATTTTTAATTGCAGTCAGGAATAACGAATCAGATTCGTTTAATCTCTTCGCAGAAAACTTCTGATAGATTTTCTAGTGAAATCTGTCAGAGGGATTTAAACCCCATTCGTGGACCTGATTGAAGGAGTTCATCAGTTCCTGGGAGATACAAGAAGCGCAGAGAAATCTGTGTGGTGTCCATTAATCTCGCTTCGAGATTGAAGGTAAAATTTAATTAATTGTTATTTGAATTTTACACACAATAATTTAATCGTTAAACGGTTGATACTCACACTATGGAATTGTTCCATAATAAAATTTTAAACTTCCGCTGCACCATGTATCAATCGTGATTGATCTGAACGCCGGTTTTCCAACAAGACACCGATCGTAGCGAGAGATAAGGAAAAAAGTTTCCGACTAAGAGCGTCTGCAGCTGCATTCGACTTTTCGGGGTAATACTTGATCTCACAGTCAAAGTCCTTAAGCAAATCCATCCATATCCTCTGTCTCATGTTTAGCTCGGATTGGGAAAACAAGTATTTCAGGCTCTTGTGGTCAGAAAATATTTCAAAAGACTCACCATAAAGGTAATGGAGCCAGGTCTTCAAAGCAAAAACGATCGCAGCAAGCTCAAGATTATGGATCGGATAACGAGTCTCGTGCGGCTTCAGCTGCCTCGATGCATAAGCTATTACGTGCTTCCTCTGCATAAGAATGCATCCAAGACCACGGTGAGAAGCATCGCAGTAAACGGAAAAACCTCCCGTACCTGATGGAATAGATAAGATCGGTGCGCTGGTCAACCTCTTCTTCAACTCAATAAAACTGGCCTCGCACTCCTCGGACCAAACAAACGGTGCATTCTTCTGGGTCAACTGGGTAATCGGCTTTGCAATGGAATAGAAACCCTCGATAAATCGGCGATAATATCCCGCTAAACCCATAAAGCTTCGGATTTCTGGCACTTATGTCGGTCTCGACCAATTCATGACTGCCTCGATCTTACTGGGGTCCACAGCAATTCCATCTCCCGATATAATGTGGCCTAGAAAAACCATTCGGTCCAACCAGAACTCGCACTTTGATAGCTTAGCATACAACTGTTCGGCTTGCAAAATCTGCAATACAATCCTTAAATGCTCGGCATGATCTGAACGGTTATTCGAATAGATTAGAATATCGTCAATGAAGATAATGACAAACTCATCTAAATACCACTGAAAGATACGATTCATAAGATCCATAAAAACTGCTGGAGCATTGGTCAAACCAAACGGCATGACTATAAACTCGAAATGCCCATATCTGGTTCTGAAGGCTGTCTTAGGCACATCCTCGTTGCAAACTCTCAGTTGATGATACCCTGATCTCAGATCTATCTTTGAATACACTGAAGAATCCTGCAGTTGATCAAAAAGGTCATCAATTCTAGGTAGAGGATACCTATTCTTGACCGTCGCTTGGTTCAACTGATGGTAGTCGATTCAGAGTCGCATAGAACCATATTTCTTCCTCACGAAAAGCACTGGAGCACCCCAAGGCAATACGCTAGGTCGGATGTATCCCTTGGCAATCAAATCTTCTAACTGCTTCTTCAAATCTTTCAATTCTAACGGAGCCATTCGGTAAGGCGCTTTCGAAATAGGCTGAGTACCTGGTGCAAGTTGTAGTGACCCTTACCCGGATCCCCTACTAAACAAAACTTATGCATGCAATTAACTTAATTAAACAGATATCAGAATAAAACTGCGGAAACCATAAACATTATACAATCCCAAGTAAAGGAATCTGTAATGTATCCAATAATATACAACCAAATTGAATAGCTGTATAAACCCAAACAACAGTAATAAAACCTAAACGAAGCTCCAGCTGGCCAACCACTGACTAGCCCTTCCTGGATCCACCCTCCTCGTCCAATCGCAAACCTGCCCCATGGAATAGGGTGTCCAGAAAATACAGAGTACTAGACGTGAGCATAAAACGCTCAGTGCGAGAGTATGAGTATACATGCATGCAAAGTGAACTCCCTATAGACTCGAGGTCAAGGATCAGATAACAGAGACAGACCGGGCCCTGGTATGTAGCACGCTGTGCCGTCGCTTCAGGAGGTGGCTCCCATACCGAGATAACCGTGGATACGCCGGACCCAAATCGATGGAAGTCCATCCACTAACAGGATAGGGTACAACCCTACTAACAGACATCTCGAAAGAGATACAGCAAGATGCAAATGAATGCAGCATAATATCATGGCATATAAATCATGCAGTCACATAATACATGCATACTCAGTCAGGATATCTCGAATAGTACTTTCGTACCTCAGAACAGAGCAAGCTCTACCAACTCTAGGTCCACGCCTATAGTCTGCTCTACACTGCCAAATGATACTACTATCATTAAAGTGCTCTAAAAGCCTTAACTAAGCTATTGCATACTCCTAAATATTTATAGGAAGCAAAAGCTATACCTTCGTCCGTCATTAGCCCTTTGATGTCGATGCCTCCAGAACTTGGGCACAACTCCGCTACGACTACCGAATGCCTCGCCGACCTCCGGACCAAGCCTAAGAAGACTAGAACAGCTCCAAGAGGACTAGAATGGAAAGGAGAACTCGGAATTGGCAAATGAAAGTGAAGCCTCGGCCTTCTATTTATAGACAACGATCGGAACTTCCGATCCTTGATCGGAACGTCCAAACCTCGATCGAAACGTCCGATCCTGCCATCGGAGCTTCCGAAGATCCTGATCTGCCACGTGTCAAAATATCACTTGTTGACTCCGGATAGGGGTGATCGGAGCTTCCGATCCGGATCGGAGCTTCCGATCTCACCACACGTCATGCCTGACGTAATAATGATCGGAGCTTCCGATCTCACCTTCGGAGCTTCCGAACTCTACCCAAGTAATTATGATTAATTCCTTTAATTACTCAATTAGGGTACGGGCTACTACATTCTCCCCCACTTAAGATATTTTGTCCTCGAAATCAGATCTTAAGTACCGAATGCAAAATACAAGAATCAGAAACATTCTTTATTCAAATCAAACATTTACAGGGTTTGAAACTGAATACAACCTAAAGAATGAAATCAAAACAACTCAGGATGGTCTTTACGCATCCTGTCCTCAAGCTCCCAAGTAGCTTCCTCAGTGCCTCGGCACTGCCACTGAACTAAAACCAAAGGAATGACTTTGTTCCGTAAAACCTTATCCTTATAATCCAGGATACGAAGAGGTTTCTCAACATAAGTCAAATCCTTGTCTACCTGAACCTCAGATCGCTGCAGAATATGAGATTCATCCGCCACATACCTTCTCAACAGAGATACGTGGAACACGTCGTGAATACTGGATAGGTGCGGTGGCAAAGCTAGTCGATAAGCCAAATCGCCAATGCTCTCTAAGATCTCAAACGGACCGATAAATCTGGGAGACAACTTGCCCTTAAGGCCAAATATGAGAATCTTGCGGAAAGGTGAAACTCTCAGAAACACTTTCTCCCCGACCTCGAACTGCAAGGGCCTACGCTTGATATTAGCATAGCTGGCCTGACGATCCTGTGCAGTCTTAATCCGTTTCTTGATTTGATCAACAATGTCTATCGCCTGCTGGATAAACTCTGGTCCCTCAGCCTGTCTCTCCCCCACTTCTTCCCAGAAGAGTGGAGTACGACAACGTCGCCCATACAACGCCTCAAAAGGTGCCATCCCAATACTAGTGTGATAGCTGTTGTTGTAAGCGAACTCTATCAACGGCAAATGATCCTGCCAGGCTGAACCAAAATCCATGACGCACGCTCTAAGCATATCCTCTAACGTACGGATAGTGCGTTCTGACTGACCATCAGTCTCCGGGTGATAGGCTGTACTCAAACTGAGAGTAGTACCCATCGCACGCTGAACACTCCCCCAAAATCTAGAAGTAAACCTGGGGTCCCGATCGCTGACAATGCTCACAGGCACTCCATGAAGTCGGACGATCTCCTGAATGTACATCCGTGCCATGCGATCCACAGAGTACTCTCGGCTATAGACAATGAAATGCGCTGACTTGGTGAGTCGGTCCACCACAACCCAGATAGCATCACAGTTCCTCGGGGATACCGGCAAATGGGTCACAAAGTCCATTGTGATAAACTCCCATTTCCATTCAGGAATAGGCAGACTGTGAAGCAATCCTCCAGGTCGTCGGTGCTCTGCCTTGACCTGTTGACACACCAAACATCTCAAAACAAACTGATAAACACTGCGTTTCATTCCCTTCCACCAGAAACGAGTACGGAGATCCTTGTACATCTTGTTGCTCCCAGGATGAATACTCAACTTAGTGCGATGCGCCTGAGACAAAATCTCCTCTCGCAACTCTTCATCCTGCGGAATCACAAGCCTACCAGACAAACACAGAAAACCATCTGACTGATAATGAAATTCAGACGAGCTACCATCGTTAGCAAGACGAGCTAAACGCTGGGTCTTCGAATCAGACATCTGAGCATCTCGGATCCGCGAATACAAGGCTGGCTCAGATAATATCGCAAACATCTGGATACTCTGCATACCTTTCTTATGCTTGAAGGTATAACCTGAAGTACAACAGTCACTGATCGCACTAGACATCGAACAAGTCTGAAGTGCGGATAATCGCACCTTGCGACTCAAAGCATCAGCGGTGAGATTAGCAGCTCCCGGATGGTACTTAATCTCGCAATCATAATCCTTAAGCAAGTCCATCCAACGTCTCTGCCTCATGTTCAACTCCGCTTGAGTGAACAAATACTTGAGACTCTTATGGTCGGTGAAGATCTCAAATTTCTCGCCATACAGATAATGACGCCAGATCTTCAAAGCGAACACAATGGCTGCTAACTCCAAATCATGGACTAGGTAGTTGTCCTCGTGAAGCTTCAGCTGTCTAGAAGCGTATGCGATCACATGCCCATTCTGAGTCAGGACACAACCTAACCCCTGAAGAGAAGCATCCGTGTAAACTACATACCCTCCAGATCCTGACGGTAATGCCAACACCGGCGCAGAAGTCAACCGCCGTTGAAGCTCACGGAAATTCTCCTCGCACTCGGAGGAGCACTCGAAATCCACACCCTTGCGGGTAAGCTGCATCAACGGTCGAGCTAACTGAGAGAAGTTCAGAATGAAGCGACGTTAATACCCTGCTAGACCCAGAAAACTACGGATCTCAGCAACTGTTGTCGGACACGACCAATTAAGTACCGCTTCAATCTTGCTTGGATCAACAGAAATCCCCTCCCTGGATATGATATGGCCAAGAAAGACCACTCTATCCATCCAGAACTCACACTTGCTCAGCTTAGCGTACAACTGCTCATCTCGAAGAGTCTGTAGTACCAACCGCAAGTGAGAAACATGCTCTTCCGTATTACGCAAATACACCAAGATGTCGTCAATGAAGACCACGACAAACTTGTCCAAATACTCCCTGAAGACGCGGTTCATCAAATCCATGAATATATCCGGTGCATTAGTCAAACCAAATGGCATCACCAGGAACTCGTAATGCCCATAGCGAGTACGGAATGCAGTCTTGGCTACATCCTGATCACGGACTCTCAACTGATGATACCCAGATCTCAAGTCAATCTTGGAGTAAACTGACGTGCCCTGCAGCTGATCAAACAAGTCATCAATACGAGGCAACGAATACTTGTTCTCTTCACAGTGACTCGATTCAGCTGCCGATAGTCAATGCACAGCCGCATCGACCCATCCTTCTTCTTCACGAAGAGAACAGGAGCTTCCCAAGGAGATATACTAGGACGAATGTACCCATTGTCTAAAAGATCTTGTAGCTGATTCTTCAACTCACGCATCTCTGACGGAGCCAGACGATACGGTGCTCGAGAAATAGGCGAAGTACCCGACATCAACTCTATGCCAAACTCGACTTCCCTAGCAGGAGGAAAACCCGGAATCTCATCAGGAAATACATCTGGAAATTCATCCACAACAGGAATGCTCTCTATCCCAATACTCTCAGCGGACAAATCAACTGCATAGATAAGGTAGCCTTCCCCGCCAGGCTCTAGAGCTCGACAAGCTCTCAAAGCTGATACCAAAGGCATCGGGGGTCGCGCTCCCTTACCATAGAAAAACCAGCTCTCACTCCCCTCCGGATGAAAGCGTACTAATCTCTGATAGCAGTCCACTGAAGCTCGATAGGTAGTCAACATATCTATTCCCAGAATGCAATCAAAGTCGTCCATCGCCAGGACCATGAGATTCGCTAACAGCATGTTTCCTTCGAACTCTAAAGGGCAACCCATCACTAGACGCTTAGCCAAAGCAGATTGGCCCGTCGGAGTAGAAACAGACATCACTACGTCTAGTGCAATGCATGGTAACTTATGCCTCTTAACAAAACGTGCAGAAATGAAGGAATGAGATGCACCAGTGTCAATAAGTACAAGAGCAGGTATACCATAGAGCAGAAATGTACCTGCGATGACTTTCTCATTCTCCTCCACAGCCTGATCATGTCTCAGGGCAAACACCTGGCCAGAAGCTCGTGGCCTCAAATGAGAACTCCCAGCAAACTGTCCCTGTGACCTCTGCTGTACGGTGGCCTGAGAACCCGATCCTGAACCAGATCCAGAACCGCCTCCCCCAGACAGTGGACAATCCCTCCGGATATGACCAGTCTCTCCACAACGGAAACAAGCTCCAGAAGCTCTACGGAACTTGTCGGATGCATGGTTCTTCCCACAGTGATCACACTTGTCCTTCTTACCGAAACGAACAACACCTCTAGAACCAGAGGAAGAAGAAGATCCAGACTTCTTGAAAGTTTGGGCACGGGGACCCAAAGAACTAGCAGGCCTCGACTGAGGGAAAGACCTATTCCGCCGTATGTTGTCCTCTGCCTAGTGACAACGGCTCACCAAACCCTCGTAGGACATGTCGTCGCCAACCGCCACACGGTAATGGATCTCAGGGTTAAGGCCTTGAAGGAACAGATTATACTTCATCTCTGAGCTATCAGAAATCTCGGGGCAATAGGATAGCAGATCAAAGAACCTCTGCTGATACTCATCGATAGACATGGCTCCCTGTCGCAGACTCAGTAGCTCGCCTGCCTTCGACTGACGGAGTGCAAGAGGAAAATACCGCTTTTGGAAAGCTGCGAGGAACTGGGCCCAGGTGGCCACTCCTCTCGCCGCAACAAAAGGTGCAGAAGTAAACCTCCACCACCTGCGCGCACGCCCATCCAGAAGATAGCCAAGGGTCTCCACCTTCTGCTCCTCGGTGCTTTGGAAAGTCTGAAAAGTTGTCTCCATGCGGTCTAACCAGTTCTCCGCATCCTCCGGAGACTCACCTCCAACTAAGGGCTTAGGACCCATAGCTAAGAATCGACGCACAGTGAAACGCTCGTCGTCATGATGACGATGACGCCGTTCTCGACGAGGCTCCCGATCGGCATCACCCCAACGCCCACCAACACTGCCATGAGAACTATGGTCGTCATGATTTGACATCTACAAAAATACCTCAAGATGAGACTAAATCCCAAGAATTCTTTTGCATGCTCTGATACCATAAATGTAGTGACCCTTACCCGGATCCCCTACTAAACAGAACTTATGCATGCAATTAACTTAATTAAACAGATATCAGAATAAAACTGCGGAAACCATAAACATTATACAATCCCAAGTAAAGGAATCTGTAATGTATCCAATAATATACAACCAAATCGAATAGCTGTATAAACCCAAACAACAGTAATAAAACCTAAACGAAGCTCCAGCTGGCCAACAACTGACTAGCCCCTCCTGGATCCACCCTCCTCGTCCAATCGCAAACCTGCCCCATGAAATAGGGTGTCCAGAAAATACAGAGTACGAGACGTGAGCATAAAATGCTCAGTGCGAGAGTATGAGTATACATGCATGCAAAGTGAACTCCCTATAGACTCGAGGTCAAGGATCAGATAATAGAGACAGACCGGGCCCTGGTATGTAGCACGCTGTGCCGTCGCTTCAGGAGGTGGCTCCCATACCGAGATAACCGTGGATACGCCGGACCCAAATTGATGGAAGTCCATCCACTAACAGGATAGGGTACAACCCTACTAACAGACATCTCGAAAGAGATACAGCAAGATGCAAATGAATGCAGCATAATATCATGGCATATAAATCATGCAGTCACATAATACATGCATACTCAGTCAGGATATCTCGAACAGTACTTTCGTACCTCAAAAAAGAGCAAGCTCTACCAACTCTAGGTCCACGCCTATAGTCTGCTCTATACTGCCAAATGATACTACTATCATTAAAGTGCTCTAAAAGCCTTAACTAAGCTATTGCATACTCCTAAATATTTATAGGAAGTAAAAGCTATACCTTCGTCCGTCGTTAGCCCTTTGATGTCGATGCCTCCAGAACTTGGGCACAACTCCGCTACGACTACCGAATGCCTTGCCGACCTCCGGACCAAGCCTAAGAAGACTAGAACAGCTCCAAGAGGACTATAATGGAAAGGAGAACTCGGAATTGGCAAATGAAAGTGAAGCCTCGGCCTTCTATTTATAGACAACGATCGGAACTTCCGATCCTTGATCGGAACGTCCGAACCTCGATCGGAACATCCGATCCTGCCATCGGAGCTTCCGAAGATCCTGATCTGCCACGTGTCAAAATATCACTTGTTGACTTCGGATAGGGGTGATCGGAGCTTCCGATCCTGATCGGAGCTTCCGATCTCACCACACGTCATGCCTGACGTAATAATGATCGGAGCTTCCGATCCTGATCGGAGCTTCCGATCTCACCTTCGGAGCTTCCGAACTCTACCCAAGTAATTATGATTAATTCCTTTAATTACTCAATTAGGGTACGGGCTACTACACAAGTTCAATGTTAAATTCGATCTCTCGAATAGGCGGCAAACCAGGAATCTCGTCTGGAAATACATCAGGAAACTCGCTAACCACTGGTATCTCAGTCAACTCAGGGCTCGACTTCTGAACATCCACTGCATAAATCAGAAATCCCTATGCTCCTCTCTGTAATAAATGAGTCATGGATAACACCGAAATCAAAGGAATTCTGGATCGAGAACCCTTACCGAAAAAATTCCATTCGTCTGCCATCTCAGGTCTGAATCGGATCACTTTCTGAAAGAAATCTACTGTCGCCCTATACTTGGTCAGAGCATCAATCCCGACAATACAGTCAAAATCAGATAGTCCAAGTACAATGCAGTTTATCTCAATCGAATTCCCCTCGGACTCTAACACATAATTTCGGACCAATCTCACCGAAATAATTTCTCCACCCAAAGGCGAAGTAATAGAAACAACATCCGATAAAGGCTCAGTAATTAAATCATGCATCATGACAAATCTTTCAGAAATAAAACAATGAGAATCACCCATATCAATCAAAACATACGCAGAATAACCAAAAATCGAATAGTTACCTGCTATCACATCATTTGGAGCTCCATTGGCCCGATCCTCTGTCAAAGCAAACACCCTCGCCTGCTGTCGAGGAGTTTGGTTCTGATTCTGATTACCTCCCTCACAAGACTGCTGCTGGGGCTGAAAATAATGGACTGCAGAAGCTGATCTCTTGGGCCGAGCTAGCGGTGTAGAAGAACTGCCGCTCTGAGCTCTATCGGATCCCCGCTGAGGACAGACTCTAGCAAAGTGACCCGACTGCTGGCAGATATTACAACTACCAGACATGCCTCGATACTGATCACTTGGGTGACGGCCTCCACACTTACTGCACGATGCTCCTAAAAACCCTAAATTCTGCCCAGAACTGAACTGTCTAGAGCCACTGGAACTCGATAAAATGCTCCCAGGTTTTTTAAATTGCTTCCCTTTCGGTCGATACTGATCTCGTCTGTTTCTGCCACTGTTACCTCCCTCAACCCTCTGATACTGATTCGACTGCTGAGAAGGTTGGTACTGATACTGAGACTGCTGAGTCTGAAACTGAACAGGCTGATTCTGAAAAGATCTCTGCTACTGCTGAGGAGCTAACCGATTTCCTCGCTGCATCAATAGTCCAGTTTCGGCTCCCTTTGCCTGATCCATAGCATCTGCGAAGTTATTGGGTCTCCCGGTATTGACCAAAGTAAAAATCTCAGGATTCAAACTGTTGATGAAATGATCGGTCTTGGCTTCTTTATTGTCTGCGATGTGAGGTGCGAACCTCAAGAGACTGTCAAACTTGCTCACATAATCCTCGATGCTCAAGTTCCCTTGCTTCAAATTCGCAAATTCGGCACCCTTTTCCTTTCGGTACGACACAGGGAAGAATCACTTATAGAACTCAGTCTTGAATAAACTCCAAGTGACAGCGGTGCCTCGATTCTCATTTGCTCTCTTGGTTGTGGTCCACCAATTCTTAGCAACACCCTGCAGCTGGTGAATGACTAACCAGATTCTGCGGTCATTGGTATAGTCGAGGAAATCAAAGAGCTGATCAATGTCCTCTAGACAACTTTCACAATCGACGGAGTTCTCAGTACCCGTCAAGGTAGGCGGTCGGAACGATCGAAATCTTGCCAACAGAGTTTCCATAGGGGTCGCGGTAGCATACATATGGTCTACTCCCATACTACCCTGATCATTCAGAGGAGTTACTACTGGCGGCGGATTCTCACTAGAAGGAGGAACCAAGTGTGGTTGATTCCTTCGCACAGATCGTCGAGGTGCCATCTGATATCAAAGGGTTAGGACACAATATCTCAATCACAATCTCAATCCCGTAACTTCAGTGTCCAAAACTCCGCTCTGAGTACTCATGAATCTCAAGGATATTCGAAAATAGATGATAACACAAATACAATTATATATAACGTAATTCATGCTTTATAAATTAAATCACAAATCATGTAATTCAATTAATTCAAGAATCAATAAAGCATGCTCGCACGTATTTAAAATAATAATTTAAATAAATCAATCACATGCGAGAATTCAATACATGCGGACTCGATCTATCCTGCTCACTCTAGTTCAATTCCAAGAATCTTATCTCTTTGATACCACTTAATATGAGACCCCATTTCTAATCGTCTGATCTCGAATAATTAACACAATCGAACACTGAGAGCAGAGAACTAGAATATTTATATATATATATATATATATATATATATTTTAAAATACCCCGTGCTCGCGCGAGATCTACATTTCGCGTGTGCGCGGTTTTGCTCGTCAGTGCCCGGCGGAAGACCCCGCGCTTGCGCGAGATGCAATCCTCGCGCGCGCGCAGGGTTCCAAAACAAATCCCTCGGAAAGGCTCGCGCCCGCGTGAGATGCTGGTCTCGCGCGCGCGCGGGAAAAATAACCCGAGCTCTCAAGGGCCTCTCGCGCGCACGCGAGGTCAAGCCTCACTCGCGCGCAGGCCAATTGGGCAGAAAAGTGCAGGATTCCGGAGAAATCACTCAAAGGCAAATCCAATTAATTCTAAACCTATGCACAATACACCAACCAACATTTAAACAGACAATATACAAAGTTATGCTCAAAATACAACATATCAAGTTCGACGATAGGGTTTGATCGACTAATAAAAAATAATACAAGTTCAAAAGACACAGCCCTATGACACGGTGTCTCACTTCTATCATTCTCACCCCGAGCTAACCCAGACGA
The DNA here is from genome assembly GCF_033568475.1 of Henckelia pumila. Taxonomy (NCBI): domain Eukaryota; kingdom Viridiplantae; phylum Streptophyta; class Magnoliopsida; order Lamiales; family Gesneriaceae; genus Henckelia; species Henckelia pumila. Next base: position 99,201,401 of record NC_133123.1, on the reverse strand, counting down.
CTCGGTCCGGCTCCTGATCCTCCTGTTGTCAAGTACACATACAAACAAAAACAACAGCCGGATAACCCGGTTAGAAATATAATTTTCAAGTAAAAGAGACAGGCATACAATGACAATTAATATCTCATATTGAAATGTAACAAACATCAATAATTCAAAATGAGAGTGGATGTATGCATGACTTCAAAACTCGAGATTATCAAGTCAGATAATCGAAAGATCAATCGGTACTCGGTTGGGATCCCGGGGTCATGTCATCACGAACAACCCACCGACTCTCCCATTCGGGGTGGATGTCGCTCAACTCAATCCCCAAAGACTTGAGAGCAACTATAAGAAGTATTCTAGCACTTGGAAAAACTCGAAATCCAAGGCCACTTCAATATAGCTCCCTAAATCATCTAATTTCAAAATGAATCGAACATTTGGCTCAATATGAATGCAAGTGTAAACAAAATAAATCAATCAAGTTCACACTAACAAATTAACATGCAGTATGTGATTTTTGGGACTCGAGAATTAATCGAACTCGAGTATTCAACCCCATTCAATTCAATGTCGTCTTTTACCTTTCCAAGTTCATCGGGGATTCAAATTTGAAAATGACAACGAACTCAATCAATATCGAATCAAATTAAAACAAACCATTACAAGAAGTTCAATACTATACCGTCTTTAACTCTCGAATCGGTTCAAACTCCCAAGTTCGTTCCAAATCCGAATCTTTCAACCAAACTCTGAAAATATGAAATACGGATTCGATATCAATCTACTAACTCAAACAAACCCGGAAATCAAACCGAATAATAAAACCGATAATCCAAAACTCGATTTCGACGGCATAACGGCTATAAAAGATCAAACCAAAAATCTTAAACCAATTATCATCATCCAGACAGCTCAAACTCATCTTCCAATCCAACAAAACAACCAAATCCACCATAATTCCTAAACCCATTTTCGAAAATATGCTCCAAAAAAATCATATAAAATCCAAACTTCGTTCTTTTACCGAACCGACTTCGAATACATGGTCTATGCTAGCTCAAGAACAACATACTCGAAAATTATCAAATTCTGACAACCCAACAAAAATAAAAGTTCATAGATCGTAGCAAAACTTACGGCAAAACGACGTCCTCGCTGCGGTGATCGTGAATCTCAACTCGAATCGGAAATCTGACGGTCGGATCGTGTGAATTGAAGGATGAAGAATCTCGAAATGTTGGCCATGGCTTTTCGGTTTTCTCTCGGTTGGCGTGAAGAGGAAGGGAGGAAGAGGAGTGATGAGTGATGGTGATGATAGGATGTAATAATTCAAGGCTTTTGACTTGGTCCAACCCCTCAATTACAACTCGGTCCCTGAATTTCCAATTTAAATCGATTCAGTCCCGGCTCAATTAATCTTCTAACAATTCCAAAATAAATAATAATCAATTCTTCTAATCACGAAATAATTAATTTCAGGTCCTTACAAAATCTAACAACCATATAAGCGCCAAATACATTTAATACTATCCATGTAACATCATATATCAGCATAATCAGAAATTTCTAGGTTCGAACATAAGCTGGAAAATAATATAAAATCAAAACGGAGTTCGTTCTTCGATCCAACTTCGAATATATAATCACCGTTAACTCAAAAACATCATTACATAATCAATTCTGATTTCCTTCAATCCCATAATTTCGAAACCATCTAAAACATAAGAAAACTTACGTTACTTCGAAGCTCTTGCAACAAGGATCGCAGAACTATGCCCGGATTAGAAATCTGACGGCCGAATCTTGAGAAATAAAAGATTGAAGATGAAAATGGAATTGAAAATCTGAAGTCTTTGATCTTGGCTGAAGTTTCTCATATGTTTACATGTATATACACGTTGATATACATATATATGACATTTGTAATTCCATTAATTCCAATATTTGCAATTTGGCCCTTCAACTCTTCACTCTTTTGAAATTCAGTCCTATGTAAATCTTTTTAATTCAATTTCAATCTTAATTAATTTAAGAATATTAGAATTTAAATCTAAACTCCAAAATTATAAAATTAAATATTCTCCGATTCAAATTAAATAATTTAGGGGCATTACAATTCTCTCCCTCTAAGACATGATTTCGTCCTCGAAATCACATACAATCTGTAAACACATAAGATAATGAAACAATAGAATACTGAATAAGAACTCACATCAGTGAAATAACTCGGGAAATCTCTGTCCCATGTTTTCTTCAGTCTCCCACGTGGCTTCTTCAACTCTATGTCGACTCCATTGAACTTTAACTAACTGAATAGTCTTGTTTCTGAACTGCTTTTCTTTGCGATCAAGAATCTGTATTGGCTGTTCAAAATAAATCAGAGTCTCGTCGAGTTCAGCTTCATCAGGTTGAAGAATATGAAATGCATCAGGCTGATATTTCCTCAACATAGAAACATGAAATACATCGTGAATGCCAGACAAAGATGAAGGAAGAGCGAGCCGATAAGCATGATCGCCTATCTTCTCGATAATCTCATAAGGACCGATAAAACATGAAGATATATAACTTTCTTCTTTTGCCAAATATAACTGTTCCTCTGAAAGGAAAAATCTTCAAAAATACTCTGTCTCCCTGCTCAAAACACAGAGGTCGGCGTCTGATATTTGCGTATTTAGCTTGTCGATCTTGAGCTGTCTTCATTCGCATTTGGATAAGTTTCACTTTATCAGTCATTTCTCGAATCATATCTGGCCCAATATCAGGTGCCTCTGAGATATCATTCCAGTAAAGAGGAGATCTGTACTTCTTTCCGTACAACGCTTCAAATGGTGTAGTGACCCTTACCCGGATCACCTACTAACAGAACTTAGGCATGCAATTAACTTAATAAAATAGATATCAGAATAAATTGCGGAAACCATAAACATTATACAATCCCAAGTAAAGGAATCTGTAATTTATCCAAATAATATACAACCAAATCGAATAGCTGTATCAACCCAAACAACAGTAATAAAACCTAGACGAAGCTCCAGCTGGCCAACCACTGACTAGCCCCTCCTGGATCCACCCTCCTCGTCCAATCGCAAACCTGCCCCATGGAATAGGGTGTCCAGAAATACAGAGTACGAGACGTGAGCATAAAACGCTCAGTACGAGAGTATGAGTATACATGCATGCAAAGTGAACTCCCTATAAACTCGAGGTCAAGGATCAGATAACAGAGACAGACCGGGCCCTGGTATGTAGCACGCTGTGCCGTCGCTTCAAGAGGTGGCTCCCATACCGAGATAACCGTGGATACGCCGGACCCAAATCGATGGAAGTCCATCCACTAATAGGATAGGGTACAACCCTACTAACAGACATCTCGAAAGAGATACAACAAGATGCAAATGAATGCAACATAATATCAATGACATATAAACCATGCAGTCACATAATACATGCATACTCAGTCAGGATATCTCGAACAGTACTTCCGTACCTCAAATCAGTGCAAGCTCTACCAACTCTAGGTCCACGCCTATAATCCGCGCTACACTGCCAAATGATACTACTATCATTATAGCGCTCTAAAAGCCTTAACTAAGCTATTTCATACTCCTAAATATTTATAGGGAGCAAAAGCTATATCTTCGTCCGTCGTTAGCCCTTTGATGTCGATGCCTCCAGAACTTGGGCACAACTCTGCTACGACTACTGAACGCCTCGCCGACCGCCGGGTCAAGCCTAGGAAGGCTAGAACTACTCGAATAGACTAGAAAGGAGAGGGAAATACTCGGAATTGGCAATTGGAAATGAAGCCTCGGCCCTCTATTTATAGACAACGATCGGAACTTCCGATCCTCGATCGGAACGTCCGAACCTCGATCGGAACATCCGATCCTGCCATCGGAGCTTTCGAAGATCCTGATCTGCCACGTGTCAAAATATCACTTGTTGACTTCGGATAGGGGTGATCGGAGCTTCCGGTCCTGATCGGAAATTCCGATCTTGCCACACGTCATGCCTGACGTAATATCGATCGGAGCTTCCGATCCTTTTCGGAGCTTCCGAACTCACCTTCGGAGCTTCCGAACTCTACCCAAGTAATTATGATTAATTCCTTAATTACTAATTTTGGTTACGGGCTACTACATTCTCCCCCACTTAAGATATTTCATCCTCGAAATCAGATCTTAAGTACCGAATGCAATACGAAAATCAGAAACATTCTTAATTAAAATCAAACGTTTACAGAGTTTGCAACTGAATACAACTTAAAAATGAAATCAAAACAACTCAGGATGGTCTTCACGCATCCTGTCCTCAAGCTCCCAAGTAGCTTCCTCAGTGCCTCGGCGCTGCCACTGAACTAAAACCAAAGGAATGACTTTGTTCCGTAAAACCTTATCCTTATAATCCAGGATACGAATAGGTTTCTCAACATAAGTCAAATCCTTGTTCACCTGAACCTCAGACCGCTGCAGAATATGAGATTCATCCGCCACATACCGTCGCAACAGAGATACGTGGAACACGTCGTGAATACTGGATAGATGTGGTGGCAAAGCTAGTCAATAAGCTAAATTTCCAATGCTCTCCAAGATCTCAAACGGACCGATAAACCTGGGAGACAACTTGCCCTTAAGGCCAAATCTGAGAATCTTGCGGAAAGGTGACACTCTCAGAAACACTTTCTCCCCGACATCGAACTGCAAAGGCCTACGCTTTGTATTAGCATAGCTGGCCTGACGATCCTGTGCAGTCTTAACCCGTTTCTTGATCTGATCAACAATGTCTATCGCCTGCTGGATAAAATCCGGTCCCTCAGCCTGTCTCTCCCCCACTTCTTCCCAGAAGAGTGGAGTACGACAACATCACCCGTACAATGCCTCAAAAGGTGCCATCCCAATACTAGTATGGTAGCTGTTGTTGTACGCGAACTCGATCAATGGCAAATGATCCTGCCATGCTGAACCAAAATCCATAACGCACGCTCGAAGCATATCCTCCAAAGTACGGATAGTGCGCTCTGACTGACCATCAGTCTCCAGATGATAGGCAGTACTCAAACTGAGAGTAATACCCATCGCAAGATGAACACTCTCCCAGAATCTAGAAGTAAACCTGGGGTCCAGATCGCTGACAATGATCGCAGGCACTCCATGAAGTCGAACGATCTCCTGAATGTACAACTGTGCCATACGATCCACATTGTACTCCCGGCTATAGGCAATGAAATGTGTTGACTTGGTGAGTCGGTCCACCACAACCCAGATAGCATCACAGTTCCTCGGAGATAACGGCAAATGGGTCACAAAGTCCATTGTGATAAATTCCCATTTCCATTCAGGAATAGGCAGACTGTGAAGCAATCCTCCAGGTCGTCGGTGCTCTGCCTTGACCTGTTGACAGACCAAACATCTCGAAACAAACTGATAAACACTGCGTTTCATACCCTTCCACCAGAAACGAGTACGTAGATCCTTGTACATCTTGTTGCTCCCAGGATGAATACTTAACTTAGTGCGATGTGCCTGAGACAAAATCTCCTCTCGCAACTCTTCATCCAGCGGAATCACAAGCCTACCAGACAAACACAGAAAGCCATCTGACTGATAATGAAATCCAGACGAGCTACCCTCGTTAGCTAGACGAGCTAAATGCTGGGTCTTCGAATCAGACATCTGAGCATCTCGAATCCGCGAATACAAAGCTGGCTCAGATAGTATCGCAAACATCTGGATACTCTGCATACCTTTCTTATGCTTGAAGGTATATCCCGAAGTACAACAGTCACCGATCGCACTAGACATCGAACAAGTCTGAAGTGCGGATAGTCGCACCTTGCGACTCAAAGCATCATCGGTGAGATTAGCAGCTCCCGGATGGTACTTAATCTCGCAATCATAGTCCTTAAGCAAGTCCATCCAACGTCTCTGCCTCATGTTCAACTCCGCCTGAGTGAACAAATACTTGAGACTCTTATGGTCAGTGAAGATCTCAAATTTCTCGCCATACAGATAATGACGCCAGATCTTCAAAGCGAACACAATGGCTGCTAACTCCAAATCATGAATTGGGTAGTTGTCCACGTGAAGCTTCAGCTGTCTAGAAGCGTATGCAATCACATGCCCATTCTGAGTCAGGACACAACCTAAACCTTGAAGAGAAGCATCCGTGTAAACCACATACCCTCCAGATCCTGACGGTAATGCCAACACCGGTGCAGAAGTCAACCACCGTCGAAGCTCACAGAAATTCTCCTCACACTCGGAGGAGCACTCGAAATCCACACCCTTGCGGGTAAGCTGCGTCAACGGTCAAGCTAGTTGAGAGAAGTTCAAAATGAAGCGACGATAATACCCTGCTAGACCCAGAAAACTATGGATCTCAGCAACTGTCATCGGACGCGACCAATTAAGTACCGCTTCAATCTTGCTTGGATCAACAGAAATCCCTTCCCTGGATATGATATGGCCAAGAAAGACCACTCGATCCATCCAGAACTCACACTTGCTCAGCTTGGCGTACAACTGCTCATCCCGAAGAGTCTGTAGTACCAACCGCAAGTGAGACACATGCTCTTCCGTATTACGCGAATACACCAAAATGTCATCAATGAAGACCACGACAAACTTGTCCAAATACTCTCTGAAGACACGGTTGATCAGATCCATGAATATAGCCGGTGCATTAGTCAAATCAAATGGCATCACTAGGAATTCGTAATGCCCATAGCGAGTACGGAATGCAGTCTTGGCTACGTCCTGATCACGGACTCTCAACTGATGATACCCAGATCTCAAGTCAATCTTGGAGTAAACTGACGTGCCCTGCAGCTGATCAAACAAGTCATCAATACGAGGCAACGGATACTTGTTCTTCACAGTGACTCGATTCAGCTGCCGATAGTCAATGCACAGCCGCATCGACCCATCCTTCTTCTTCACAAAGAGAACAGGAGCTCCCCAAGGAGATACACTAGGACGAATGTACCCCTTGTCCAAAAGATCCTGTAGCTGATTCTTCAACTCACGCATCTCTGACGGAGCCAGACGATACGGTGCTCGAGAAATAGGTGAAGTACCCGACATTAACTCTATGCCAAACTCGACTTCCCTAGCAGGAGGAAAACCCGGAATCTCATCAGGAAATACATCTGGGAATTCATCCACAACAGGAATGCTCTCTATCCCAATGCTCTCAGCGGACAAATCAACTGCATAGATAAGGTAGCCTTCCCCGCCAGACTCTAGAGCTCGACAGGCTCTCAAAGCTGATACCAAAGGCATCGGGGGTCGCGCTCCCTCACCATAGAAAAACCAGCTCTCACTCCCCTCCGGATGAAAGCGTACTAATCTCTGATAACAGTCCACTGAAGCTCGATAGGTAGTCAACATATCTATTCCCAGAATGCAATCAAAGTCGTCCATCGCCAGGACCATGAGATTCGCTAACAGAATGTTCCCTTCGAACTCTAAAGGGCAACCCATCACTAGACGCTTAGCCAAAGCAGATTGGCCCGTCGGAGTAAAAACATACATCACTACGTCTAGTGCAATGCATGGTAACTTATGCCTCTTAACAAAACATGCAGAAATGAAGGAATGAGATGCACCAGTGTCAATAAGTACAAGAGAAGGCATACCATAAAGCAGAAATGTACCTGCGATGAATTACTCATTCTCCTCCACTGTCTGATCATGCCTCAAGGCAAACACCTGGCCAAAAGCTCGTGGCCTCAAATAAGAACTCCCAGCAGACTGTCCCTGCGACCTCTACTGTACGGTGGCCGGAGAACCAGATCCTGAACCAGATCCAGAACCGCCTCCCCCAGATAGTGGACAATCTATCCGAATATGACCAGTCTCTCCACAACGGAAACAAGCCCCAGAAGCTCTACGGCACTTGTTGGATGGATGGTTCTTCCCACAGTGATCACACTTGTCCTTCTTACCGAAACGGACAACACCCCCAGAACCAGAGGAAGAAGAAGTAGATCCAGACTTCTTGAAAGATTGGGCATGGGGACCCAAAGAACTAGCAGGTCTTGACTGAGAGAAAGACCTGTTCCACCGAATATTGTCCTCCGCCTGGTGACAACAGCTCACCAAACCCTCATAGGACATGTCGTCGCCAACTGCCACACGGTCATGGATCTCAGGGTTAAGGCCCTGAAGGAACATATTATACTTCATCTCTGAGCTATCAGCAATCTCGGGGCAATAGGATAGCAGATCGAAGAACCTCTGCTGATACTCATCAATAGACATGGCTCCCTGTCGCAGACTCAGTAGCTCGCCTGCCTTCGACTGACGGAGTGCAGGAGGAAAATACCGCTTTTGGAAAGCTGTGCGGAACTCGGCCCAGGTGGCCACTCCTCTCGCCGCAATAAAAGGTGCAGAAGTAAACCTCCACCACCTGCGCGCACGTCCATCCAGAAGATAACCCAGGGTCTCCATCTTCTGCTCCTCGGTGCATTGGAAAGTCTGAAAAGTCGTTTTCAAGCGGTCTAACCAGTTCTCCGCATCCTCCGGAGACTCACCTCCAACTAAGGGCTTAGGACCCATAGCTAAAAATCGACGCACAGTGAAACGCTCATCGTCATGATGACGATGATGCCGTTCTCGACGAGGCTCCCAGTCGGCATCACCCCAACGCCCACAAATACTGCCATGAGAACTCCGGTCGTCACGATTTGCCATCTACAAAAATACCTCATGATGAGACTAAATCCCAAGAATTCTTTTGCATGCTCTGATACCATAAATGTAGTGACCCTTACCCGGATCACCTACTAACAGAACTTAGGCATGCAATTAACTTAATAAAACAGATATCAGAATAAATTGCGGAAACCATAAACATTATACAATCCCAAGTAAAGGAATCTGTAATTTATCAAAATAATATACAACCAAATCGAATAGCTATATCAACCCAAACAACAGTAATAAAACCTAGACGAAGCTCCAGCTAGCCAACCACTGACTAGCCCCTCCTGGATCCACCCTCCTCGTCCAATCGCAAACCTGCCCCATGGAATAGGGTGTCCAGAAATACAGAGTACGAGACGTGAGCATAAAACGCTTGGTATGAGAGTATGAGTATACATGCAGGCAAAGTGAACTCCCTATAAACTCGAGGTCAAGGATCAGATAACAGAGACAGACTGGGCCCTGGTATATAGCACGCTGTGCCATCGCTTCAGGAGGTGGCTCCAATATTGAGATAACCGTGGATACGCCGGACCCAAATCGATTGAAGTCCATCCACTAACAGGATAGGGTACAACCCTACTAACAGCCATCTCGAAAGAGATACAGCAAGATGCAAATGAATGCAGCATAATATCAATGACATATAAACCATGCAGTCACATAATACATGCATACTCAGTCAGGATATCTCAAACAGTACTTCCGTACCTCTAATCAGTGCAAGCTCTACCAACTCTAGGTCCACGCCTATAATCCGCGCTACACTGCCAAATGATACTACTATCATTATAGTGCTCTAAAAGCCTTAACTAAGCTATGGCATACTCCTAAATATTTATAGGGAGCAAAAGCTATACCTTCGTCCGTCGTTAGCCCTTTGATGTCGATGCCTCCAGAACTTGGGCACAACTCTGCTACGACTACCGAATGCCTCGCCGACCGCAGGGTCAAGCCTAGGAAGGCTAGAACTACTCGAATAGAATAGAAAGGAGAGGGAAATACTCGGAATTGGCAATTGGAAATGAAGCCTCGGCCCTCTATTTATAGACAACGATCAAAACTTCCGATCCTCGATCGGAACGTCCGAACCTCGATCGGAACGTCCGATCCTGCCATCGGAGCTTCCGAAGATCCTGATCTGCCACGTGTTAAAATATCACTTGTTGACTCCGGATAGGGGTGATCGGAGCTTCCGGTCCTGATCGGAGCTTCCGATCTTGCCACACGTCATTCCTGACGTAATATCGATCGGAGCTTCCGATCCTGTTCGGAGCTTCCGATCCTGATCGGAGCTTCCGAACTCACCTTCGGAGCTTCTGAACTCTACCCAAGTAATTATGATTAATTCCTTAATTACTGATTTTGGTTACGGGCTACTACAAATGGAGCCATCTCAATACTAGTCTGATAACTGTTATTAAAAGAAAATTCAGCAAGTGGTAACGAATCTTGTAAATTAGTGCCAAAGTCTAGCACTACAACTCTAAGCATATCCTCAAGTGTCTGGATAGTTTGCTCCGACTGTCCATCTGTTTGAGGATGATATGCTATACTCAGGTGCAATCGAGTACCTAGAGCTTGCTGCAGGCTGTGCCAAAAATGAGATGTAAATCTAGGGTCTCGGTCTGAAACGATAGATTTAGGCACACCTTGTAGTCTTACCACTTCTCTAACATAAATTTCTTCCATCTGATCATGTCTATATGTCATCATGTACGGAATTTAGCATGCTGATTTCGTTAACCTGTCAAATAATTACCCAAATGGCATCGCAACCTCTGGATGAACGTGGTAGTTGGGTAACGAAATCCATGGAAATGTGATCCCACTTCCATTTTGGAATAGACAAGCTATTCAACAAACCATCTGGTTTCTTTCTTTCAGTTTTCACCTGTTGACAATTCAAACACCGAGATACAAACTCTATAACATCAGATTTCATTTGTTTCCACCAATACTGCATCTTCAAATCATTGTACATTTTTCTACCACCAGGATGAATACTGAATCTACTGCAATGAGCCTCTTTCAAAATTTGTTGTCTCAAATTTGACACATATGGTACAAAAATCCTGTTATTCACCAATAAAACATCATCAGCACTGACCTGATATTCGGATTAATGCCCTGATTTGACTTTCTCAATGAAATTCTAAATATTCTGATCATCTTTTTGTGCTTCTTTAATTCTTATCAGCAATTCTGGTTCAGCTTGAATAACACAAACTCTGATAGACTGTATATCTGTCTCAAATACCAATCTAGAAGTGAAACAATCTTATATTAAATTAGATACAACTATTGTAGATAAGGATAAAGAACATACCTTTCTACTCAAGACATCGACAGCTGCATTAGATTTTCCTAGATAATATTTGATCTCACAATCAAAATCTTTCAATAAATCTAGCCATCTCCGTTGCCTCATATTCAATTCAGACTGCAAAAACAGATATTTCAAGCTTTTGTGATCAGAATAAATTTCAAACTTCTCACCATATAGATAATGTCGCCATATCTTCAGTGCAAATACAATGGCTGCCAATTCAAGATCATGAATTGGATATCTAGTCTCGTGTGGCTTCAACTGTCTAGAGGCATAAGCAACGACATTTCTCTCTGCATAAGCACACATCCTAATCCCCTGTGAGAAGAATCACAATAAACAACAAAATAACCAGTACCTGAAGGAATCTTCAAGACTGGTGAACTCGTCAATCTCTTCTTCAAATCAATGAAACTGGCCTCACAAGCTTCAGTCCAGACGTACGGTGCATTCTTCTGAGTAAGCTAAGTAATAGGCTTCGCAATGCTAGAGAAATCTTTAATAAATCTACGATAATAACCAGTTAAGCCCATAAAACTCCGTATCTCTGGTACAGATGTAGGTCTAGGCCAACTGATCACTGCCTCAACCTTGCTTGAATCAACAAAAATCCCTTATCCGGATATAGTATGCCCAAGAAACACAACTTTCTTCAACCAAAATTTACATTTAGATAGCTTGGCATAAAATTTCTCTGCTCTCAAAGTTTTCAAAATAGTTCTCAAATGCTCAGCATTATCACAAAGATTCTTGGAATGAATCAAAATATCGTCAATAAAGATAATAACAAACTCATCAAGATATTTCTGAAATACCCTATTCATGAGTCCCATAAATATTGCTGGAGCATTTGTCAGACCAAACGACATCACTATAAACTCAAAATGACAATACCTCGTTCTGAATGCAGTCTTGGGTATATCTTCATCTCGAACTCTCAACTGATGATATCCAGATCTCAAATCGATCTTTGAATATACAGATAAACCCTGCAACTGATCAAATAAATAATCTATTCAAGGAAAATGATAACGATTCTTTACCGTATCTTTGTTCAGTTGCCGATAGTCAATGCAAAGTCTCATTGATCCATCTTTCTTTTGTACAAATAGAATCGGAGAGCCCCAAGGAGAAACACTCGATCTAATGTACCCTTTGGCCAGTAAATCTTCCAAATGATCCTTCAATTCATTCAATTCAATAGGTGCAATTCTATAAGGAGCTTTGTGTTGGAACACGGTCGTTCTCCGGATCGAAAAAGAAAGTGATACCCGGTGCAGCGGAAGTTTTAAAATTTTATATGGAACGATTCTATATGGGTATCAAATTCCTACGATTAAAATTGATATCATAAAATTTAAACAATATAAATTTTACCTTAAAATCTCGAAGCGAGATTATGGACACCAATAGATTAATCTGCTTTTGTTGTATATCCCAGGAACTGATGAACGAACAATTCTTCAATCAGGTCCACGAACAGAAATTTAATCCCTCTGATAGACTGCACTAGAAAGTCTATCAGAAGTTTCTACGAAGATATAGAACAGATATGATCTGTTAAATCAGTCTGCAAATTCAAAAATTCACAGACTGAATTTTCGAACATTTTGAGGAGAGGGGAGGGGTCGGCCGAATTTCAAAGAGAGGAGGCTCTCTAGGTTTTTGAAATTATGACCTGTGTTGTGTAATTTTTGTACTGCAATAACTTATTTATAATGTGGGCTGCTAACAGCTTAGGGCCCATTAGTCATAAGTTCAAGCCTGACAAGCAAAGCCCGCATGTTCAGAAATTAATATAAAATTCATCGTGACTCAGATTGATAAACCAATTTCACCAATGTTTACAGAAACCATTTCTGCATCATTTAAAGTCAAGATATATTTTCTGAATCCGAATTCAGTGGTTTCCAAAAATGTCCATCACTATGTCATTTTAGGAAATCTTACTCCCTCTACTTTTAAATAAGAAGTCCCACTTCTTTATTCACTAAATTTAACTCTTTAAATTTAATTATCTCAACGTGGATTAGAAATCCATTACTTGTGTGACCCTCAATGGTTCAGGGATACAGCTAGCCGTGGGCTCACAACTCCTTGTGATTTGGAACAACAATTTTTGACTTGCCCATCGAATCATGGTAAGAGCGCCTAGCAACATCGCACCATGATTCCCTAGGTATCACTGATAGTGCCTGCAAGAACCAATAGATTTTGGTTAGCGTACAGTACGGTCCCTTCATCCATATATCCCGATCGAATCAACAACCATTGGTAAATCGAGAGTCGTTCGAGATTCGATAACTATGCAATGCATCTTGAAGATCAAATAGTGAAATCGCATGTGTTACTAGGAACACCGAGTAACCTAAAACACATCATGTACTCTGGCCAGAGATTCATCATACTAATATCTCCTCAGATTGCATAGGATATCCACACTCGCAAGTATGTGGTGAATCCTTGACAACAAAGCATCGACTCCTATATGTGTCGTAACTGCACCCAATCCCGACACCTGATGACCCCAATAGAGTCGGTAAACGATTCAAAGTAAAGTACTAGCATATAGAGTCTCAATGATGTTTCAAGTATTAAGGACTAATGGTGTACAACCAAAAACGCGGACTTTATCCACTCAATAAGTTATAACCACTTGGAAAGTCCGGATAGGGTAGTTTGATCATTCATCATATGAATATCCATTTGCATGCTTTGAACATCTCTATGTTCCATACCAATAAAACGTGGTACTCGGTATCGCAATCTCGAGCGATCCTTATCCTTATTAACGGACGGCTCAATCGACTAGGAACTATTTAGAACATACAGTGACTTTAAGATGTGTTTCATGATAGCCATCCCCATGTGCTACCAAATCTTACATACACTATAGTATATTCAAGGTCTTCATCTAAACATCTTATATTATGTCACAACATAATAATATGATAAAAGATAAAGTAAATGCCATTATAAAAGTGTAAATTATATTAAACAAAAGATTGTTTATACATAGAGTCATAAAAGCCCTTAGCCACAAGTTGGCTCACCGAGCACCCACTCTTTCAATCTCCCACTTGCCCTAAAGCCAACTAGTCATACTACGTAGTCCCATTGCTTCGCGATATTTGTCAAATAATGGTCCTGGCAAGGGCTTAGTAAGTGGATCAGCCATATTGTCTGCAAAGGCCACTCTCTCGACAGTGATGTCTCCTCTTTCCACGATCTCCCGGATGATGTGGTATTTCCTCAGTACGTGTTTGGATCTTTGATGAGACCTTGGTTCCTTTGCCTGATCAACGGCACCCGTGTTGTCACAGTACACCGGGACTGGACCAATAGCTTCAGGAATAACGCCCAACTCTTGGACGAAATTCCTCATCCAAACGGCCTCTTTAGCAGCAGCTGATGCCGCAATGTATTCTGCTTCAGTGGTGGAATCCGCTGTGGTGTCCTGCTTGGAACTCTTCCAAGAGACAGCACCGCCATTGAGCATGAACACAAATCCAGAGGTTGACTTCGAGTCATCCACGTCACTTTGGAAGCTAGAATCGGTATAGCCTTCCAATTTCAGTTCTCTTCCTCCATAAACCATGAATACATTCTTAGTTCTTCTCAAGTACTTAAGAATATCCTTCACGGCTTTCCAATGCATTTGACCGGGATTGGCTTGATATCTGCTCGTGACACTCAGAGCAACTTGTGGGTATCATCCGGTCTGGTAGATATCATCCCATACATGATACTCCCTATTGAAAGAGTGGGTGCCCGGTTAGCCAACTTGTGGGTAAGGGCTTTTATGACTCTATGTAAAACAATCTTTTGTTTAATATAATTTACACTCTTATAATGGCATTGACTTTATCTTTCTTCATAATGTTATATTATGATATACTATTGTTGTTTTGATAAAGACCTTGAATATACTATAGTGTATGTAAGATGTGGTAGCACATGGGGATGGCTATCATGAAACACATCTTATAGTCACTGTATATTCTAAACTGTTCCTAGTCAATTGAGCCGTCCGCAAATAAGGATAAGGATCGCTCGAGATTCAGACTAGCATTTGCGATGCCGAGTACCACGTTTCATTGGTATGGAACATAGAGATGTTCAAAGCATGCAAATGGATATTCATATGATGAATGATCGAACTACCCTATTCGGACTTTCCAAGTGGTTATCACTTATCGAGTGGATAAAGTCCGCGCTTTTGGTTGTACACCATTAGTCCTTATTACTTGAAACATCATTGAGACTCTATATGCTAGTACTGTACTTTGACTCGTTTACCGACTCTATTGGGGTCATCAGGTGTCAAGATTGGGTACAGTTACGACACATATAGGAGTCGATGCTTTGTTGTCAAGGATTCACCACATACTTGCGAGTGTGGATATCCTATGCGATCTGAGGAGATATTAGTGTGATGAATCTCTGGCCAGAGTACATGATGTGTTTTAGGTTAATGGGTTATCCTAGTAACACATGCGATGTCACTATTTGATCTCCAAGATGTAATTCATAGTTATCGAATCTCGAGCGACTCTCGATATACCAATGGTTGTTGATTCGATCGGGATATATGGATGAAGGGACCGTACTGTACGCTAACCAAAATCTACTGGTTCTTGCAGGCACTATCAGTAATACCTAGGGAATCATGGGGCGATGTTGCTAGGCGCTCTTACCATGATTCGATGGGTAAGTCGGAAATTGTTGTTTCGAGTCACAAGGAGATGTGAGCCCACGGCTAGCTGTATTCCTGAACCATTGAGGGTTACACAAGTAATGGATTACTAAAACCCCGTAGAGATAGTTAAATTTAAAGAATTAAATTTAATGAAAGAGAAGTTGGACTTCTTAACAAAAGGGAGTGAGATTTCCTAAAATGACATAGGGATGGGCATTTTTGGAAATCACTGAATTCGGATTCAGAAAAATTATCTTGACTCTAAAAGATGCAGAAATGGTTTCTGTGCACATTGGTAAAATCAGTTTATCAATCGGAGTCACGATGAATTTTATATTAATTTCTATAACAACGGGCTTGGCTTGTTGGGCTTAAGTTATGGATTGTGGGCTTTAAGGAGTTAGAGTCCTGATACAATTATAACTAGAAATTATCTATAAATAGAGGTGTTGGGTTCGAAAATCACATACATTGTGTCTTATAATTTTCGAAATTACACTCTAAATATTTGAAGGGGATTTTCGAAATCCTCTGTCCCTTTCGGAGAAAATTCGGCTTGTGATTTTTATGAAAAATTACAATCTGAATTAATAGATCATATCTGTTTATTCTCTATGCAAACTTCTGATTGATTTCTAGTGCAGTCAATCAGAGGGTTTTGTTTTTTATTCGTGGACCTGATTGAAGAAACGTTCGTTCATCAGTTCCGGGGATATACAACAAGAGCAGATTAAATTCTGTTGGTGTCCATAATCTCGCTTCGAGATTTTAAGGTAAAATATTTAATTGTGATTATTTATTTTACTTACACAATTTAATCGTAAAAGTTTTGATACCCAGATATGGAATCGTTCCATATTAATAAAATAAAATTTTAAACTTCCGCTGCACCGGTATCAATTCTAATTGATCTGAACACCGATTTCCAACAGTGGTATCAGAGCCAGGTTGCTCAGATCAAACGATTAAATTAATCGATTGTACAAAATTTTTAAGCCTCGTTTTTGAAACAAAACAAATTTTTTAAAAATCAAAAATTTTGATGGGCAAAACACGGGCAGCGATCGGATCGCTGCCCAGGGCAGCGATCGTTGCTGCCCAATGGGCAGCGACGGGCTGCCCAGCCCGAGCCCCGGTCGGGGCACGGGCTGCCTGGGATTGTCCCGGGCAGCCCGGAAAATTAAAATTTTAATTTTTAAAAAAATTTTGAATTTTTGAAATTCTAGTGTTTGATCCGATCGAAAATTGTTTTTGATTAGATCACGAGGCATCGGATCGAATTGTTCAAGTCCGAAATTTTTAAAATTAATTTTTGGATAAATTTGAATTTTTGGAAAATTTATAAATTTTATCCGTTAAATTAAATTTTATAAAATTAATTATTTTGGTACAATTGATGATAAGATATGATCTTATGGATGGATAAGATAAAATATGATTTTATCTTTTAAATTATGATGCCATTGCATGTTTATCCAATTATTTAATTATTGAATTAATTAATGGATAAAGGATGATCGATTGCCATGACCAATGTTTTAGGTGTATGTTAGGTGATTTACATTTGTCTTATTGTTGTTGGTGTTTATTAATGGGCTTGGTTTATAGCCCAATATGATTGTCATATGTAATAAAAGTGGGCCTGGTTTATGGCCCGTTCCCACCCCTAAAAATGTATCCCATATTTGTCATCGAAATTTATTGTAAATTTATTAGACTTAGTGGGAGACAAAGATTTGAAGAAATTGTGGGCTCAGCAGACAATAAAGACCGAAGAAATGTAAATTGGAAGCACAATGTAATAGGATTGCATTGCATACTTGCATATCACCTAGGATTGGACTTAGACTCGTGATTGGCAACCACGGGTCGAATAGTTAATGAGATCGATCATCTTTTAATAATATATGATATTATTGATGTATGCATGTTTAGACATAAATTGTATGAATCCCGCAAGCATACATAAATTGCATGATGAGACAAATTTTCAAAATAAAATCCCTCATTTTAAATATGATTTAAAATTGATATCATGATAAACAAAAGGGAATTTTAAATATTGTTTAAATATTCCTACCTTCCATCAACGATCAATGTATGTGATGCTACCCGCGGATACGGTCCGGCTCATATTATTGGGGGGGCCCGTTCGTCGGAAAGTTGTACATTGGATCGACACATGTTGTAAGTTGGGTGGAATTCCCATGGGATTGGCTCATATTATTGGGGATCCACATGGCGACCGTCCATCACAACTTAATATTGATGGGTCATCTTGACATGTCACAATAAACGGCGTCATATTATTGGGCCCTTATTGGACATGAGGTAAAAACATGGAGGTTGCTTTGGAAGCAATTGGGCTCTACCTTTTGAAAATTATGGTTGGCTGATATTATTCGGGACCATAGTTTGTCAATTGGACTCCATGTTCTCACTAAAGAAAATGTTTCTCGTTTTCACTAGAGGGTAGTGAAATCGTCAAAATAGTGGGAGTGTAATTCATAAAATGAAATTCGCCATATTTTATGTCTTAGTAAATTAATTAAACAAATCACTGATTATTGTCTGTTTCCTTTTCAGTATTATATTACGATGAATCCACGCAATCCACTATTTTCAATTCTCGAACATAACAAATTAACTGGCGCAAACTATACGGAATGGTTTCGTAAGTTAAAAATCATTCTAAATTCGGAGAAGGCTTTCTACGTGTTAGAGAAGCGTCCTCCGAAGGAAGCCCCAGCTAACACTAGTCCGGAAGAGTTGAAAAAGCTTGACGATTGGTGGGACCATGATGTCAAGGCGAAGAGTTATATGCTAGCATCAATGTCTGATGAACTCCAGAGGCGATTTGAGGATGCGGTGAATGCTGCTGACATTCATAGCGCACTCAAGGAACTTTTTGGAGCTCATTCAAGGGCCGAGAAATTTGCGACTGTCAAAGAGCTCATGACATGCCGCATGCGAGATGGGACTTCGGTCCGTGAGCATGGGGTACACATGATTGGGCTCATTGAAAAGTTGGTAAAACTCGAACTGACATTAGAGCATGAACTCAATGCGGACTTGTTGCTTCTTTCACTTCCTTCGTCGTTTGACGGTTTTGTGATGAACTTCAATATGAACAAGATAGAGGCCACCCTTGAAGAGATGGTCAATATGCTTGTGACTTATGAAGCCACACTAAAGAAGGATAAATCGGTACTCTTGGTTGGCTCCTCTTCTAACTCTAAAAAAGGACCAAGTGGAAAGGGTAAGAAACGTTCTGCCCCGCCCAAGAAGATTGTACCAAATAAGAAGGGAAAGGCTAAGGCTTCAATTGGAATAAAAGATGAAAACGTTTGCCATTACTGCAAGAAACCCGGTCATTGGAAACGTAACTGCAAGGAATACCTCAAACAGTTGCGAACTGCAAAGGGTATGTTTTACATTGAAATAAATGTTTCGCTTAATACTTCTTCTTGGGTATTGGATACCAGATGTGGATCTCACATTTGCAATGATTTGCAGGTGATGACAAGAAGTCGTAAGCTAAGGATGGGTGAGACCCAGCTAAGGCTCGGGAATGGTTCTAGAGTCGAAGCCAAAGCTATAGGAGACATTTATTTAGTTTTGCAAAACAATTTTAAGTTATTTTTTAGAGATGTTTTATATGTTCCGGATTTGGTCAAAAACATTATATCTATTTCTATGCTTGATAGAGATGGTTTTTCTTGCAATTTTGTAAATGGGATTTGCAATATTTACAAGAATGAATGTTTGATTGGAAATGGACAACTTGAAAACGATCTATATAGCTTAAAATTAAAAGACGTTCCAATTAATTATGTTGATAAACCGGTAACAACAATTAAAAGGAAGGACGATAGTCAAAACCCGGCAAACCTTTGGCATGCTAGGCTAGGTCATATTTCCTCAAGGAGGATGAATAAGCTAGTGGGAGAGGGCATGTTTGATATGTCTGATATTAACTCTCTACCTACTTGTGAGTCCTGCCTAAAGGAAAAAATGACTAAATCTCCTTTCAAAGGGAAACCTGAGCGTAGTCAAAATCTGTTGGATTTGATCCATACAGATGTTTGCGGTCCATTTAGGATTGGTACTAAATGTGGCAACACCTACTTCATTACCTTTACTTATGATCATTCTAGGTATGAGTATTTATATTTAATGAAATATAAGTCTGAAGCATTTGAAAGGTTCAAATAATTCAAGGATGAAGTAGAAAACAAACTAGGTAAAAGTATTAAGGCACTTCGATCGGATCGAGGTGGAGAATACTTAAGTACCGAGTTTTTGGACTATCTAAAAGAGAATGGGATTCTCTCTCAGTGGACTCCTCCTATGACACCTCAGCTTAATGGTGTTTCGGAGCGTCACAATCGAACTTTGTTGGACATGGTTCGATCCATGATGAGCTTCACTGAGCTCCCACCTTCGTTTTGGGGCTACGCGCTTGAAACGGCGGTATTGTTGTTAAACAACGTCCACACTAAAGCAGTAAATAAAACACCATACAAGTTATGGAATGGCAAAGCTCCTAAGTATTCGTACTTGAGGATTTGGGGATGTCCTGCTTACGTGAAGCAGACAGTGGGAGATAAGTTGGATAGTCGATCCTCCTTATGTTATTTTGTGGGGTATCCGAAGAATTCAATCGGATATTATTTCTATCATCCTAATGAAACAAAAGTGTTTGTTTCAAGGAATGCCACCTTCTTGGAGAAGGAGTTCTTATTGGATAAGAAAGGCAAGATGATGGAACTCGAATAAATTCGAGAAGAACCCGAGATACAAAATAGCGATCCTACACCTCAAGAATCATCACAAGACACGCCTACTACTAGGAGATCCGAGAGGACTTCTAGGCCTCCTATTAGATATGATCTTCTTCTTGAAGGGGATCAAAGTGAACCCGACATTGGATGTGATCCAAGAAACTTCAAGGAAGCAATTTCTGATGCGGATTCAAATTTATGGCTTGAAGCTATGCAATCGGAAATAGATTCGATGCATTCTGACCAAGTTTGGTCTTTAGTAGATCCTCCCGATGGAATTGTTCCAATTGGGTGCAAATGGATCTACAAGAGAAAGCTTGGGCCTGATGGAAAGGTATTGACCTACAAGGCACGATTGGTGGCAAAAGGTTATACTCAAAGACAAGGAGTTGACTATGATGAAACCTTTTCACCAGTCGCAATGTTCAAGTCCATAAGAATCCTTATTTCCATAGCAGCATGGTATGACTATGAGATATGGTAAATGGATTTAAAGACTGCATTTCTTAATGGAAACATTAAGGAAGAGATCTATATGACGCAGCCTGAGGGATACACATCCATGGGAAGCGAGCATAAGGTATGCAAGCTTCAGAGATCAATCTATGGTCTCAAACAAGCATCAAGAAGTTGGAACCAGAAATTTGATGAAACAATAAAGGATTTTGGTTTCATCAAAAACCCGGAGGAACCATGCGTGTACAAGAAAGTAGTTAAGGATGCGGTAACATTCTTAGTACTTTATGTTGATGACATTCTACTCATGGGGAATGACGTAGGGATGTTGCAGTCAACAAAGATATGGTTATCAGGTAGATTCTCGATGAAGGATTTGGGTGAGGTCTCTTATATTCTTGGGATACAGATCTATAGAGATAGATCTAAGAGAATGATAGGACTTACTCAATCAACCTACATCGAAACCATATTGAAAAGGTTTTCAATGGATGGGTCCAAGAGAGGACATCTACCTATGTGTCATGGAGTTTCTTTATCCAAGTCTATTTGTCCCAAGACTGACGAAGAGATAGAGAAGATGACACACATACCATATGCGTCAGCCATTGGTAGTATCATGTATGGGATGATATCTACCAGACCGGATGTGGCCTATGCTCTGAGCGTCACGAGCAGATATCAAGCCAATCCCGGTCAAATGCATTGGAAAGCCGTGAAGGATATTCTTAAGTACTTGTGAAGGACTAAGAATGTGTTCATGGTTTATGGAGGAAGAGAATTGAAGTTGGAAGGCTACACCGACTCTAGCTTCCAATGTGACGTAGATGACTCGAAATCAACCTCTGGATTTGTATTCGTGCTCAATGGCGGTGCTGTCTCTTGGAAGAGTTCCAAGCAAGACACCACAACGGATTCCACCACTGAGGCAGAATACATTGCAGCATCAGCTGCTGCTAAAGAGGTGGTTTGGATAAGGAAATTCATCCAAGAGTTGGGTGTAATTCCTGAAGCTGTTGGTCCAGTCCCGGTGTACTGTGACAACACGGGTGCCATTGCTCAGGCAAAGGAGCCAAGGTCTCATCAGAAGTCCAAACATGTACTGAGGAAATACCACATCATCCAGGAGATTGTGGAAAGAGGAGACATCAGTGTCGAGAGAGTGGCCTCTACAGACAATATCACTGATCCGCTTACTAAGCCTTTGCCAAGACCATTGTTTGAAAAACATCGCGAAGCAATGGGATTACGTAGTATGACTAGTTGGCTTTAGGGAAAGTGGGAGATTGAAAGAGTGGGTGCCCGGTTAGCCAACTTGTGGGTAAGGGCTTTTATGACTCTATGTAAAACAATATTTTGTTTAATATAATTTACACTCTTATAATGGCATTGACTTTATCTTTCTTCATAATGTTATATTATGATATACTATTGTTGTTTTGATAAAGACCTTGAATATACTCTAGTGTATGTAAGATGTGGTAGCACATGGGGATGGCTATCATGAAACACATCTTATAGTCACTGTATATTCTAAACTGTTCCTAGTCAATTGAGCCGTCCGGAAATAAGGATAAGGATCGCTCGAGATTGAGACTAGCATTTGCGATGCCGAGTACCACGTTTCATTGGTATGGAACATAGAGATGTTCAAAGCATGCAAATGGATATTCATATGATGAATGATCGAACTACCCTATTCGGACTTTCCAAGTGGTTATCACTTATCGAGTGGATAAAGTCCGCGGTTTTGGTTGTACACCATTAGTCCTTATTACTTGAAACATCATTGAGACTCTATATGCTAGTACTGTACTTTGACTCGTTTACCGACTCTATTGGGGTCATCAGGTGTCAAGATTGGGTACAGTTACGACACATATAGGAGTCGATGCTTTGTTGTCAAGGATTCACCACATACTTGCGAGTGTGGATATCCTATGCGATCTGAGGAGATATTAGTGTGACGAATCTCTGGCCAGAGTACATGATGTGTTTTAGGTTAATGGGTTATCCTAGTAACACATGCGATGTCACTATTTGATCTCCAAGATGTAATGCATAGTTATCGAATCTCGAACGACTCTCGATATACCAATGGTTGTTGATTCGATTGGGATATATGGATGAAGGGACCGTACTGTACGCTAACCAAAATCTACTGGTTCTTGCAGGCACTATCAGTAATACCTAGGGAATCATGGGGCGATGTTGCTAGGCGCTCTTACCATGATTCGATGGGTAAGTCGGAAATTGTTGTATCGAGTCACAAGGAGATGTGATCCCACGGCTAGCTGTATTCCTGAACCATTGAGGGTTACACAAGTAATGGATTACTAAAACCCCGTAGAGATAGTTAAATTTAAAGAATTAAATTTAATGAAAGAGAAGTTGGACTTCTTAACTAAAGGGAGTGGGATTTCCTAAAATGACATAGGGATGGGCATTTTTGAAAATCACTGAATTCGGATTCAAAAAAATTATCTTGACTCTAAAAGATGCAGAAATGGTTTCTGTGCACATTGGTAAAATCAGTTTATCAATCGGAGTCACGATGAATTTTATATTAATTTTTATAACAACGGGCTTGGCTTGTTGGGCTTAAGTTATGGATTGTGGGCTTTAAGGAGTTAGAGTCCTGATATAATTATAACTAGAAATTATCTATAAATAGAGGTGTTGGGTTCGAAAATCACATACATTGTGTCTTATAATTTTCGAAATTACACTCTAAATATTTGAAGGGGATTTTCGAAATCCTCTGTCCCTTTCGGAGAAAATTCGACTTGTGATTTTTATGAATAATTACAATCTGAATTAACAGATCATATCTGTTTATTCTCTATGCAAACTTCTGATTGATTTCTATTGCAGTCAATCAGAGGGTTTTGTTTTCTATTCGTGGACCTGATTGAAGAAACGTTCGTTCATCAGTTCCGGGGATATACAACAAGAGCAGATTAAATTCTGTTTGTGTCCATAATCTCGCTTCGAGATTTTAAGGTAAAATATTTAATTGTGATTATTTATTTTACTTACACAATTTAATCGTAAAAGTTTTGATACCCAGATATGGAATCGTTCCATATTAATAAAATAAAATTTTAAACTTCCGCTGCACCGGTATCAATTCTAATTGATCTGAACAACGATTTCCAACACCTATGGCTGACGCATATGGTATGTGTGTCATTTTCTCTATCTCTTCGTCAGTCTTGGGACACATAGACTTGGATAGAGAGACTCCATGACACATAGGTAGATGTCCTCTCTTGGACTCATCCATTGAAAACCTTTTCAATATAGTGTCGATGTAGGTAGCTTGAGTAAGTCCTATCATTCTCTTAGATCTATCTCTATAGATCTGTATCCCTAGAATATAGGACGCCTCACCCAAATCCTTCATCAAGAATCTACCTGATAACCATATCTTTGTTGACTGCAACATCCCTACATCATTCCCAATGAGTAAGATGTCATCAACATAAAGTACTAAGAATGTCACAGCATCCTTAACTACTTTCTTGTACACGCACGGTTCCTCCGGGTTCTTGATGAAACCAAAATCCTTTATTGTTTCATCAAATTTCTGGTTCCAACTTCTTGATGCTTTTTTGAGACCATATATTGATCTCTGAAGCTTGCCTACCTTATGCTCGCTTCCCATGGATGTGAATCCCTCGTGCTGCATCATATAGATTTCTTCCTTAATATTTCCATTAAGAAATGCAGTCTTCACATCCATTTGCCATATCTCATAGTCATACCATGCTGCTATGGCAATAAGGATTCTTATGGACTTGAATATTGCGACTGGTGAAAAAGTTTCATCATAGTCAACTCCTTGTCTTTGAGTATAACCTTTTACCATCAATCGTGCCTTGTAGGTCAGTACCTTTCCATCAGGCCCAAGTTTTCTCTTATAGATCCATTTACACCCTATTGAAACAATTCCATCGGGAGGATCTACTAAAGTCCAAACTTAATTTGTATGCATCGAATCTATTTTCGACTGCATAGTTTCAAGCCATAAATTCGAATCCGCATCAGAAATTGCTTCCTTGAAGTTTCTTGGATCACATCCAATGTCGGGTTCACTTTGATCCTCTTCAAGAAGAAAACCATATCTAATAGGAGGCCTAGAAGTCCTCTCGGATCTTCTAGTAATAGGCGTGTCAATCAATGGTTCCTGAGGTGTAGGATCATTATTTTGTATCTCGGGTTCTTCTCGAATTTCTTTGAGTTCCATCATCTTGCCTTTCTTATCCAATAAGAACTCCTTCTCCAAGAAGGTGGCATTCCTTGAAACAAACACTTTTGTTTCAGTAGGATGATAGAAATAATATCCGATTGAATTCTTCGGATACCCTACAAAATAACATAAGGTGGATCGACTATCCAACTTATCTCCCACTGTCTGCTTCACGTAAGCAGGACATCCCCAAATCCTCAAGTACGAATACTTAGGAGCTTTGCCATTCCATAACTCGTATGGTGTTTTGTTCACTGCTTTAGTGTGGACGTTGTTTAACAACAATACCGCCGTTTCAAGAGCATAGCCCCAAAACGAAGGTGGGAGCTCAGTGAAGCTTATCATAGATCGAACCATGTCCAACAATGTTCGATTGCGACGCTCCGAAACTCCATTCAGCTGAGGTGTCATAGGAGGAGTCCACTGAGAGAGAATCCCATTCTCTTTTAGATAGCTCAAAAACTCGGTACTCAAGTATTCTCCACCTCGATCCAATCGAAGTGCTTTAATACTCTTACCTAGTTTGTTTTCTACTTCAGCCTTGAATTCTTTGAACTTTTCAAATGATTCAGACTTATATTTCATCAAATACAAGTACCCATACCTAGAATAATCATCAGTAAAGGTAATGAAGTAGTGTGACCAAATTTTGTACCAATACTAAATGGTCCGCAAACATCTGTATGGATCAAATCCAATAGATTTTGACTACGCTCAGGTTTTCCTTTGAAAGGAGATTTAGTAATTTTTCCTTTCAGGCAGGACTCGCAATTAGGTAGAGAGTTAATATCAGACATATCAAACATGCCCTCTCCCACTAGCTTGTTCATACTCCTTGAGGAAATATGACCTAGCCTAGCATGCCAAAGGTTTGCCGGGTTTTGACTATCGATTTTTCTTTTGTTCGTTGTTACCGGTTTATCAACATAATTTATTGGAACGTCTTTTAATTTTAAGTTATATAGATCATTTTCAAGTTGTCCATTTCCAATCAAACATTCATTCTTGTAAATATTGCAAATCCCATTCACAAAATTGCAAGAAAAACCATCTCTATCAAGCATAGAAACAGAAATAATATTTTTAATCAAGTCTGGAACAAATAAAACATCTTTCAAAAGTAACTTAAAATCGTTCTACAAAATTAAATAAACGTCTCCCACAGCTTTGGCTTCGACTCTAGAACCATTTTCGAGCCTCAGCTGGGTCTCACCCATCATAAGCTTGCGAATTCTTGTCATCACCTGCAAATCATTGCAAATGTGAGATCCACATCCGGTATCCAATACCCAAGAAGTAGTATTAAGTGAAACATTTATTTCAATATAAAACATACCCTTCGCAGTTCGCAACTGCTCAAGATATTCCTTGCAGTTACGTTTCCAATGACCGGGTTTCTTGCAGTGATGGCAAACATCCTTGGATTTTTCCATGTTTGAAGCCTTTGTCTTGTTCTTCTTCTCGGGTCCGGTTTTCTTGGATGGGGCAGAACATTTCTTACCCTTTGTACTTGGCCCCTTCTTAGCAGAAGAAGAGGAGCCCACCAAGTGAACCGGTTTATCCTTCTTTAAAGTGGCTTCATAAGTTACAAGCATATTGACCATCTCTTCAAGGGAGGCCTCTATCTTGTTCATATTGAAATTCACCACAAAACCGTCAAACGATGAAGGAAGAGAGAGAAGTAATAAGTCCACATTGAGTACATGCTCCAATACCAATTCAAGCGTTACCAACTTCTGAATGAGCCAAATCACGCGTACCCCATGATCACGGACCGAAGTCCCTTCACGCATGCGACACGTCATTAACTCTTTTACAGTAGCGAACCTCTCAGCTCTAGATTGAGCCCCAAAAAGTTCCTTGAGTTGTGCGTGAATGTCAGCAGCATTCATGGTATCCTCAAATCGCCTCTAGAGTTCATTAGACATCGAAGCTTGCATATAGCATTTGGCCTTGATATCATGGTCCCACCATTTATCAAGTTTGGTCAACTCTTCCGGACTTATATCAGCTGGTGTTTCCTTCGGAGGAGATTTTTCTAACACGTAGAACATCTTCTCCGAGGTCAAGACAATCTTCAACTTACGGAACCATTCCGTATAGTTTGCGCCAGTCAGTTTGTTTTGTTCGAGAATAGAGAATAGTGGATTGCGTGAATTCATCTTAATGAAATACTGAAAAGAAACAGACAATAATCAGTGATTGTTTAATTAATTTACTAAGACATAAAATAAGGCGAAATTTATTTTATGAATCTCACTCCCACTATTTTAACGATTTCACTACCCTCTAGTGAAAGACGAGAAACATTTTCTTTAGTGGGAAAATGGAGTCCAATTGACAAACTATAGTCCCGAATAATATCAGCCAACCATAATTTTCAAATGGTAGAGCCCAATTTCTTCCAAAGCAACCTTCATGTTTTTTACCTCATGTCCAATAAGGGCCCAATAATATGACGCCGTTATTGTGACATGTCAAAATGACCCATCAATATTAAGTTGTGATGGACGGTCGCCATGTGGATCCCCAATAATATGAGCCAATCCCATGGGAGTTCCATCCAACTTAAAACATGTGTCGATCCAATGTACAGCTTTCCGACGAACGGGCCCCCCCAATAATATGAGCCGGACCGTATCCGCGAGTAGCATCTCATACATTGATTTTTGATGGAAGGTAGGAACATTTAAACAATATTTAAATTTCCTTTATTTATCTTGATATCAATTTTAAATCATATTTAAAATGAGGGATTTTAATTTTGAAAATTTGTCTCATTATTTAAAATTTGTATGCTTGCGGGATTCATACAATTTAGTCTAAATATGCATACAACGATAATATCATATATTATATTTTAGGATGATCGATTCCATTACTAATCGACCCGTGGTTGCCAATCACGAGTCTAAGTCCAATCCTAGGTGATATGCAAGTATGCAATGCAATCCTATTACATTGTGCTTCCAATTTACATTTCTTCAGTCTTTATCATTGCTTGCTGGTCCCACCTCCATCTTCAAAATCTCCCACTATTTCTAGTGAATTTACAATAAATTACTATGACAAATAAAGTGATACATTATAGGGGTGGGAACGGACCATAAACCAGACCCACTTTTATTACAAATGATAAAATCAAATTTGGGCCATAAACCAGACCCATTAATAAAATCCAACAATCAATAATAAAGCCAAATGTAAACAACCTAACATACACCTATAATATTGGTTATGGCAATCGATCATCCTTATCCAATAATATTTAATTCAAAAATTAATTTATTGGATATCATGCAATGACAATAAATATAAATAGATAAAATCATATTTCATACATAAAATCTTATTTTATATATAAAATCATATTTTATCTAGTTTATCCATAAAATCATATTTTACATATAAAATCCAATTTTATACATAAAATCATATTTTATTATCAATTGTACCAAAATTAATAATTAAAGATTTAATTTATTGGATTAAATTTATAAATTTCCAAAATTCAAAATTTATCCAAAAATTAATTTTCTTAGTTTAAAAAATTTTTGGCCTCAAAAAATTTTGACCCATTGCCTCGTGGACCAATTGAAACAATTTTCAATCAGGCCAAAAACTGGGCCCAAAACCATTTTGGGCTATAATTCATAATTCACGAAAAAATTTAATTTTTTTAATAAAAAATTTTTGGGCAGCCCGGGACAATCCCAGGCTGCCCGCCCGTCGCTGGGCCGCTCCATAAAAAATTTTTGGGCTAGGGCAACGCTTGCCCTAGCTCGCGCAGGGCTGCTGCGTGCAGCCCATCTGCGCGCAGGGCTGCACGCGACGTTGCTCGCTGCCTTCGGGTAGCGGGCAGCCCCGAAATTTTTGGGTTCTTTTCCATTTTATTTTTCTGAAAAATCGAGGCTTTGTATAATCGATAAAATTTTAATCGTAAAATTCGTGAACAGCCTTGCTCTGATACCACTGTTGGAACACGGTCGTTCTCCGGATCGAAAAAAAAAGTGATACCCGGTGCAGCGGATGTTTTAAAATTTTATATGGAACGATTCCATATGGGTATCAAATTCCTACGATTAAAATTGATAGCATAAAATTTAAACAATATAAATTTTACCTTAAAATCTCAAAGCGAGATTATGGACACCAATAGATTAATCTGCTCTTGTTGTATATCCCAGGAACTAATGAACGAACAATTCTTCAATCAGGTCCAAAAACAGAAATTTAATCCCTCTGATAGACTGCACTAGAAAGTCTATCAGAAGTTTCTACGAAGAGATAGAACAGATATGATCTGTTAAATCAGTCTTCAAATTCAAAAATTCACAGACTGAATTTTTGAACACTTTGAAGAGAGGGGAGGGGTCGGCCGAATTTCAAAGAGAGGAGGCTCTCTAGGTTTTTGAAATTATGACCTGTGTTGTGTAATTTCTGTACTGCAATAACTTATTTATAATGTGGGCTGCTAACAGCTTAGGGCCCATTAGTCATAAGTTCAAGCCTGACAAGCAAAGCCCGCATGTTCAGAAATTAATATAAAATTCATCGTGACTCAGATTGATAAACCAATTTTACCAATGTGCACTGAAACCATTTGTGCATCTTTTAAAGTCAAGATAAATTTTCTGAATCCGAATTCAGTGGTTTCCAAAAATGTCCATCACTATGTCATTTTAGGAAATCTTACTCCCTCTACTTTTAAATAAGAAGTCCCACTTCTTTATTCACTAAATTTAACTCTTTAAATTTAATTATCTCAACGGGGATTAAAAATCCATTACTTGTGTGACCCTCAATGGTTCAGGGATACAGCTAGCTGTGGGCTCACAACTCCTTGTGACTCGGAACAACAATTTTCGACTTGCCCATCGAATCATGGTAAGAGCGCCTAGCAACATCGCCCCATGATTTCCTAGGTATCACTGATAGTGCCTGCAAGAACCAATAGATTTTGGTTAGCGTACAGTACGGTCCCTTCATCCATATATCCCGATCGAATCAACAACCATTGGTAAATCGAGAGTCGTTCGAGATTCGATAACTATGCAATGCATCTTGAAGATCAAATAGTGACATCGCATGTATTACTAGGAACACCGAGTAACCTAAAACACATCATGTACTCTGGCCAGAGATTCGTCACACTAATATCTCCTCAGATTGCATAGGATATCCATACTCGCAAGTATGTGGTGAATGCTTGACAACAAAGCATCGACTCCTATATGTGTCGTAACTGCACCCAATCCCGAATCCTGATGACCCCAATAGAGTTGGTAAACGAGTCAAAGTACAGTACTAGCATATAGAGTCTCAATGATGTTTCAAGTAGTAAGGACTAATGGTGTACAACCAAAAACGCGGACTTTATCCACTCGATAAGTGATAACCACTTGGAAAGTCTGGATAGGGTAGTTCGATCATTCATCATATGAATATCCATTTGCATGCTTTGAACATCTCTATGTTCCATACCAATGAAACGTGGTACTCGGCATCGCAAACGCTAGTCTCAATCTCGAGCGATCCTTATCCTTATTAACAGACGGCTCAATCGACTAGGAACTGTTTAGAATATACAGTGACTTTAATATGTGTTTCTTGATAGCCATCCCCACGTGCTACCACATCTTACATACACTATAGTATATTCAAGGTCTTCATCTAAACATCTTATAGTATGTCACAACATAATAATATGATAAAAGAAAAAGTAAATGCCATTATAAAAGTGTAAATTATATTAAACAAAAGATTGTTTATACATAGATTCATAAAAGCCCTTAGCCACAAGTTGGCTCACCGGGCACCCACTCTTTCACTTTGGATATCGGTTGCATACCTGGAATTAGTACAATGCTGAAGTCTATCTCCCGAGCTGGAGGTAATCCCAGAATTTTATCTGGGAAGACATCTGTAGCGACCCGACCCAGATCCACTACCTAATCAGAGTTAAGAGCATAATTAAGCATGCATTAAATAAAATCACTGCGGAAGACTTAAATACAAGCAGACCGGCAGAATACAACCGGCTAACAAACTCGATTTATACAACCCAATCGAATTACTTAGATAAAAACCTACAGCTAAATACTGTTGTCTTCAAGGTCGCTGGCTCCTCCAGGCTCCTAGTGCTCAATCCTGCACCTACACCTGCCCCGTCAAATAGGGTATCCAGATACACAGAAAATACTGGACGTGAGCTCTAAGATCAATACAAAAGCAAGGAAAAACATACAACTATGATGCATGCAAATTACCGGGTATCCATATCTGGGATAACTGTATACGAACTACTCAGACTGGCGCCTGGGATATAAGCTCGTCACATCGGGGTAGCTAACCACTGTGTGCGACCACTTATTCCCAAATCACGGACGCGGACCACGGAGTCCTTCAGGTATCAGTACCTAAGGGTACTCGATATCAAACGTCCTAAAAGGGCTGAGCAATCCTAACTGGCTCATCCCGAAAGATATACAGATGTACAGGCACAAGATGATATGCACATGCCGCATAACAATAATAACATGCAAACACATAAATGCAACATATAAGCTTTCATATCCGCTGGCAATCTCAGTCAGTACTTACGTACCTTTCTAAGGCAGTCCTAGTAGTCTCACTCTAGGTTCCAAGCCTATCATCAAGTCTACAATGCAAATACCCATGCATCATTCAATAAGCTCTAAAAGCCTTAACTAAGCTATTGAATACTCCTAAATAATTTAAGGAGACCATAGCTATACCTGCGTCCGTCGTCAGCCCACTGATGGTGACTATCCCGCAACTAGGGCACTCCCCTGCTGCGAATCCACAGCCTCGAACACGGCTCTACAACATGAGCACTGCTCTGCTACTATGTCAGACACTGTCTGACTATACTAAAACAAATATTCTACTCCAACTCTAAAATAAGAGTACCCAAAGCCCTAAAATAGAGCTACGAGGGCGAAGGAGAGAATTCGGAATTGGCAAGAAATGAATGCCTCAGACCTTATATTTATAGGCATCGATCGGAACCTCCGATCCTCGATCAGAACTTACGATCCTTGATCGGAACGTCCGATCCTGCCATTGGAGCTTCCGAACATCCTCATCTGCCACGTGTCAAAATCTCACTGGTTGAATTCGGATAGGGGTGATCGGAGCTTCCGATCCTATTTGGAGCTTCCGATTAACCACACGTCATGGATGACGTAATTCGATCGAAGCTTCCGATTACCTTCGGAGCTTCCGATCCTAACTTCGGAGCTTCCGATCTGTCTGACCCTCCGTACCATTTCTGATCATTTTGGGTCTATTTTTGGGCTCCGTTAATCCATTTAGAAGTCTCCTTAATCACGTTTTACTAAATCTAACATGATCACACGATAATTACTCATTATCGTTAATTCTGGATATGGGCCACTACATTCCCACCACCTTAAAAGGATTTCGTCCTCGAAATCTAAGGTAAACCTCGGGACTATAGTATAAACCATTCGTCCAATTCATTAGTAGTTCCGGTTCAAAACATCTGGTCAAATAACCTTCGACAATACCAAACCTCGCTAAACCTGCAGGGTCTGTTCATTCACTGAACCACATCAGAACATAAACTCGCACGCTTTTAACGATCACTCTGGAAATCACTGCCTTCTTATCAACAATCCTGTGAGGATCGAGTAACACTACTGACTATCGTCAGTTATCCATCGATAACCACAACAACACGGCACCTTCGGTCCAAATTGCAGACTGTATCAGCCACACTGCGTACAAATCTTAGTGATGACACTCCTGCTAAGATCGTAACTAGCCATCAGCTATTCTCTAGACATGCACGAACTCCATCGCTGCCCACGATAAAACCAGATACAACACATTGTATTTCACTGGTCTAACGGTAACATCGCATCCCTTGACGTTATCGCAAAGTTCTAAACAAATTGATCTAGATTTGACTTTCAGTCAAATCCTAGATATCCTTCTTCCAAGAACTCATGTGAGTTACTCTTTATCACTAAGGATAAAATATTTCTTCCCAAAACAGTAGCTTATGCGAATAAAAATGGCAACTACCGACCACCAGTTCGCAAAACAATCGTATCACTGCCACCACTCTAACCATCTGAAATCCTTAGACTGATTGCGATAAACCTTGATCCAAATCCCGCTATCGTAGATAGCATCTACTCGATCGCATTAGTCATCCTTCCATGGATAACAACAAAATCCTGACAATTCCTGGCGTCATAGTACGTACTTTCAGTACTCACTCTGCCCGATGAATGTTTCCCAAAGAACACCAATTAAGTAAACAGATGACAAAATCTTTATACACAATTTCTTGTCTAAATGCATCCTTCGAGGTCGTCGCCTCAAAATTCACTACCATCTTGCTGAAACCCTCAGATGGACCAACACCACCCTCAGCATTAGTAGCCTATATCGAATGCTTACTTCTATCTTGGAACTAGAGATAGGATCAACGAAAACGATTTCGGTTATCCTGTTCCAGATAACCAAACCCTTGGCTCACTAGAGGGGATAACCAAACTGATTCACCTTGATCCCGCACAGAATCTATCAATACTAGTGGCAATTACGTTATCTAATCCTTTCAATGACACAACATATCAAAACGCACTGGGATATCAGTGACAACAATCCTGCCAGACTCAGAAACACAAGTCTCAGCTGCTGTCTCATCCTATGAAACAACTAATGCTAACCTGCTAATGTTCATTAAAATCCATGAGCACTTGTCGAATCGCCTCTCAAGAACAAATCTCAAGAAATGTGCTAGAAGCACCCCAAGCAAAACACTCTGACCAACAGTCCCCAAAATTTGTCCACTGACAATCCTGGGACAATCACTGAATCCTATTTCCGCAAACTGGATAAATCATTGCTAAAACCAAGCAATGTTCAGATCAAAATCCGTCAATGGTAATCTCAGTAATGCTATTAACTAGAATATGATCACAAGAGCCAACCTATGACTATTCTCATGATCTGCAGAATCCAAAAAGCCCCGATTCTCGCATCTTTGGAGATTCCTTAGCAACTAAAGAATTCCCTAAATGCACTTGAATCGCTATATCAAAGCATACCATACTAATAGTAATATTCCCAGTACTTCTTGATTCACTACATCCCAATCAGTACCGATTGGAATAATCTGATCGATCAAGTTGATCTACTGTAGCTCTCACTCTGCCTGACGATATCAACCCTAATCAGACAATCACAGATCAATGAAACTCTCCTGGCTGATCAATATCGATGATCTCACTGCCACACGTCCGCAGATCCCAAATACTTGGAATCAAAAGAATCACAGCTGATTCAATCACTCATCTTTGACAGAGTCAAACAACAGTTACAAGTAATCACTAGTGCTAAACCTGCACCAGTCTAGACATACTATCCACTGTCTATATTCATTCAATATGATCATAAGGACTTGTTCAACCCAAGCCGCAATAAAAGTCCGAAAGATTCCAGCAATCGCTGAACATGTTCCTGATAACTATATCTCTTGCTAAGACTGCAACAAATCGAGACTGAGGTAACTTGCCACGAAGTCCCACCTGAAATCACCACCAAGTGTACACTGGCATAAGTCACGCTTTCCTCACACCTCAAATAGTCATGTACAATCCTTAGCATCAGATATAATCTATCACTGAAGAAAACTATCTTGCCAGAAAATACTCATCCCGAGTCAAATGTTACAAGAAGTTCACAAACCATCTCCTGGATAGCCCCTATCACAAGAGCATCCAAACACCGACTAGATCCACTAGTCTAGCAGTATCCAATAGTCTAAAACTATCTGCTCAGAGTATGCACTTGACAAGGATATCCCTCCAAGACTGGTCCTTATGACAAAACTACAAACCAATATCTCTGACGACAGTCAGACGATATCTAAACCGCTGATACCTAACCAGACATCTAATCCAAAGTCATACCCCGTCGTGACTGTTTCCAAAACTCTAGACTAGGTAGCCTTCCCACCGCCAATCCTGAAGCACGAAGGCTTCCAGGCATTCTTCGAAGTACGAAAGACTCCCATAGTAACACTGGCATAGGGTCGCGCTCCATCATGGCTAGTCATGGTCATAGTCCACAACTCTCGGTATATACTCAACTTTGTATCCCTGATGAAATCCCATCATCACGAAGTCTCAACCCACGAAGGTCAAACAGACTACTGTCCTAAGGAAAAAACTTAGAACAAAACTCAAAATTTCAAACAAGATCAAAATTCTCATGCCCCCAGATGAATCACCTCATCACTGGCACTAACCCAGTCGAACGACTAATTAGGCCAATCGTAGGAAAACACCTAGGCTAACCCCATGTCTATCCGTTACCGCTGGCTTACTCAAAACCCATGAGCTAACATAGTTGATCACCAATCAACTAATTCCAAGTCAAACTTATTAAAATTACTTGCAATCTATCACAAATTGATGAGCAAACAAATCAATAAAATATGTATCATTACTTCAAGTTTGTACAATTTTTTTATTAAAATCCCATGTAATACATTACAATATCCCGAAAATACAACAAAATGTACACCCAATAACTTGAAATGATACAACCAAATTCTGATGATTCATTACAACTAAAATACTGTTTACAACTACATCAATACAGTATTTAAAATCATCATACTAGTCTTGTTCCTTGAGCATGAAGCTTCTAATTGACACATGCATCGATACAAGCATACTCCCGTCCAAGTCTCTCTACATGTCCTCCAGCAAAGAACTCCGGAGAAATGGCACGTGATAGCTAACCAGCTATGCTCTGCGTCAGTGCATGTCAATTGACTTCTTCTTCTCACGATCTACCATCAGCGTTCTTCTTGTACCCAAATCATGCTTTTGAACATGAAGTTTCCCGTATCCCTACCAAAAGTATCAATACAAGCATACCGGAAAAACCATGTTCTACACGAGTTTACAGACCTTACGCTCGAAACCTTTCATGCCTTAGGCACTCAAGGTATCTCCTGTGAAGGTCTATCTGACAATCTCTCCAGCTACGAGTGGAGAATCTTCAAGGACTGGAACCACATGGATTACTAAACACCATTCATTCCAAAAAGCCCTCAGAGATATCTGACGCAATATACCCAATCTTCTCTTCCAGTCTTCTTTGGCTGGAATCCATATATTCTTCGATCAGCATTCCAATGCATCGAATGGTGAACCGTCCACAACAGTCAGTCTATCTATCGATATGCTACTACTGGTGTTCTCATCACTGCTGCATTCCTTATTGTAAAAACTTATGCCGCAAACCTCGGCAATGAAGAACAAATCTTCTTTTGCTAGGCCTCAATAAATCCTACAAGGATAATCAAGAAGTCTTATTATCAATTTCCTAAGTCCCTTGCATGCAGCTCTGATACCATAAATGTAGCGACCCGACCCGGATCCACTACCTAATCAGAGTTAAGAGCATAATTAAGCATGTATTAAATAAAATCACTGCGGAAGACTTAAATACAAGCAGATCGGCAGAATACAACCGGCTAACAAACTCGATTTATACAACCCAATCGAATTACTTAGATAAAAACCTACAGCTAAATACTGCTGTCTTCAATGTCGCTGGCTCCTCCAGGCTCCTGGTGCTCAATCCTCCACCTACACCTACCCCGTCGAATAGGGTATCCAGATACACAGAAAATACTGGACGTGAGCTCTAAGCTCAATACAAAAGCACGGATAAACATACAAATATGATGCATGCAAATGACCGGGTATCCATATCTGGGATAACTGTATACGAACTACTCAGACTGGTGCCTGGGATATAAGCTCGTCACATCGGGGTAGCTAACCACTGTGTGCGACCACTCATTCCCGAATCACGAACACGGACCATAGAGTCCTTCAGGTATCAGTACCTAAGTTTACACGATATCAAACGTCCTAACAGGGCTGAGCAACCCTAACTGGCTCATCTCGAAAGATATACAGATGTACAGGCACAAGATGATATGCACATGCCGCATAACAATAATAACATGCAAATACATAAATGCAACATATAAGCATGAATATCCACTGGCAATCTCAGTCAGTACTTACGTACCTTTCTAAGGCAGTCCTAGTAGTCTCACTCTAGGTTCTAAGCCTATCATAGTGTCTACTATGCAAATACCCATGCATCATTCAATATGATCTAAAAGCCTTAACTAAGCTATTGCATACTCCTAAATAATTTAAGGAGACCATAGCTATACCTGTGTCCGTCGTCAGCCCACTGATGGCAACTATCCCGCAACTAGGGCACTCCCCTGCTGCGAATCCACAGCCTCGAACATGGCTCTACAACACGAGCATTGCTCCGCTACTATGTCAGACACTGTCTGACAATACTAAAACAAATATTCTACTCCAACTCTAAAATAAGAGTACCCAAAGCCCTAAAATAGAGCCACGAGGGCGAAGGAAAGAATTCGGAATTGGCAAGAAATGAATGTCTCGGACCTTATATTTATAGGTATCGATTGGAACCTCCGATCCTCGATCGGAACTTCTGATCCTTGATCGGAACGTCCGATCCTGCCATCGGAGCTTTCGAACATCCTCATCTGCCACGTGTCAAAATCTCACTGGTTGACTTCGGATAGGGGTGATCGGAGCTTCTGATCCTGTTCGGAGCTTCCGATTAACCACATGTCATGGATGATGTAATTCGATCGGAGCTTCCGATCGTTCATCGGAGCTTCCGATTACCTTCGGAGCTTCCGATCCTAACTTCGGAGCTTCCGATCTGTCTGACCCTATGGACCATTTTTGATCATTTTGGGTCTATTTCCGAGCTCCGTTAATCCATTTAGAAGTCTCCTTAATCACGTTTTACTAAATCTAACATGATCACACGATAATTACTCATTATCATTAATTCTGGATATTGGCCACTACAACATCAGCAAATTCACTAACCACTGGCAAATTAGCTAATTTTGGGTTAGTTTTCAGTACATCTACTGTGTAAACAATAAATCACTCTGATCCTTTATGCAATAAACGAGCCGTAGATAGAACATATATTAAAGGAATTCGAGATCTCGAACCTTTTCCATAGAACTTCCATTCATCAGCCATCTCAGGTTTGAATCTCACAACTTTCTGGAAATAGTCAACTGTTGCCCTGTATTTGGTTAAAATATCTATACCAATAATGCAGTTAAAATCTAACAAACCAAGTACAATACAATCTATCTCTATCACATTACCTTCATACTGCAGTATACAATTTCTAACAGATTTCACGGACACAATACCACTTCCCAAAGGTGAAAAAATAGATACCACAGTAGATAATGGCTCAATAGGTAATGCATGTAATATGACAAATTGTTCAGAGATAAATGTATGTTATACACCTGTATCTATCCATACATTGACAGGATAACCAAAAAGAGAACAATTACCTACTATGACATCGTCAGGTGCTGCCTGAGCCTGTTCTTCGGCCAATGCAAAGACTCGAGCTTGTCGTCTTGGAGGTTGGCTCACAGTCTGGCTTCCCCTTGCTCTAGTCTGTTGATGTGGCTGAAATGAATGCACTGCAGATGATTGTCTATCAGCCTGAGTAACTGGTCTAAAGGAACTTGCACTTGGTGCTCTTTCAGAATCATATTGTGGGAAAACTCTAGCAAAATGACCAACTTGATTACAAATATGACAATTGCCAAAAACCCCTCTACATTGATCACTAGCATGATGACCTCCACACTTGTTGCAATACACTCCTGAAGAACTAGATTTCTGTCCAGATCTTAACTGTTTCGATCCACTAGAACTAGAAGAGCTACTGCCTGATCATTTGAATTGCTTCCCTTTAGATTTAAATTTTTTTTTCTTACCACTGCTACTACTTCCTCCTTCAAATCTAGGCGGTAGTTATGGAACTTGTGGCTGCTCCTGGGATGTTTTAACTGGCGGTGGCACAAATGGTTATCTTCTTTGTCTGACCAAATCAGCTTCCGCCCCTTTTGCTCGATTAAGTGTGTATGCAAAGTTATTGGGTCTTCCAACATTAACCAATGTAAACACATCTGGATTCAAGCCATTTATAAACTGGTCCTCTTGAGCTTTGTCATTCTCTGCTATGTGCGGAGCAAACTTCAGCAGACTAGTGAACTTAGCCACATATTCCTCAATATTCAGTTGTCCTTGCTGCAAGCTAGCAAATTCCATTCCTTTTTCTTTTTTGTAGGAGACTGGAAAGAAACATTGATAGAATGCAGTTTTAAACACAGACCAGGTAACAATCGTACCTCGATTCTCCAGAGCTTTCTTTGTTGTAATCCACCAACCTTTTGCAACTTCATGAAGTTGATGTACAACAATTTTAATTCGACAATCATCAGAATAATCCAGAGAATCAAACAAATGATCAATGTATTCTAGCCAGTTCTCACACTCAACTGAATTCTCAGTACCCTTCAAAGTCGGCGGTTTAAAGGATTGAAATCTCTTTAACAAAGTCTCCATCGGGGTTGCAGACACATCCATCGGATCAGCAGATGTACTGTAGTAGCCCGTAACCAAAATCAGTAATTAAGGAATTAATCATAATTACTTGGGAAGAGTTCGGAAGCTCCGAAGGTGAGTTCGGAAGCTCTGAACAGGATCGGAAGCTCCGATGCAGGATCGGAAGCTCCGATGGTATTACGTCAGGCATGACGTGTGGCAGGATCGAAAGCTCCGATCACCCCTATCCGAAGTCAACAAGTGATATTTTGACACGTGGCAGATCACGATCTTCGGAAGCTCCGATGGCAGGATCGGACGTTCCGATTGAGGTTTGGAAGTTCCGATCGAGGATCGGAGGCTCCGATCGTTGTCTATAAATAGAAGGCCAAGAATTCACTTTTAATTGCCAATTCCGGATTTCCTCTCTACTCCAGTCGTATTCGAGTTGTTCTAGCCTTCCTAGGCTTGACTCGAGGGTCTTCGAGGCGTTCGGAAGTCATAGCAGAGTTGTGCCCATGTTCTGGTGGCATCGACATCAAAGGGCTAACGACGGACGAATGTATAGGTTTTGCTTCCTATAATTATTTAGGAGTATGCAATAGCTTAATTAAGGTTTTTAAAGCACTTTAATGATAGTAGTATCATTTGGCAGTGTAGAGCAGACTATAGGCATGGACCTAGAGTTGGTAGAGCTTGCACTGATTTGAGGTACGGAAGTACTGTTCGAGATATCCTGACTGAGTATGCATGTATTATGTGACTGCATGGTTTATATGTCATTGATTTATGCTGCATTCATTTGCATACTGAGCTATCTCCTTCGAGATGTCTGTTAGTAGGGTTTTTCTCTATCCTATTAGTGGTTGGACTTCCATCGATTTGGGTCCGGCATATCCACTAGTATTATGGTATGGGAGCCACCTCCTGAAGCGACGGCACAGCGTGCTACATACCAGGGCCCGGTCTGTCTCTGTTATCTGATCCTTGACCTCGAGTTTATAGGGAGTTGACCTTGCATGCATGTATAATCATACTCTCGTACTGTGAGTTTTATGCTCACTTCTCGTACTCTGTGTTTCTGGACACCCTATTCCATGGGGCAGGTTTGCGATTGGACGAGGCGGGTGGATCCAAGAGGGGCTAGGCAGTTGTTGGTCAGCTGGAGCTTCGCCTAGGTTTTATTCTATTGTTATTAGATTGATTTAGCTGTTCGATCTGGTTGTATAATATTTGGGTATTTACAGATTCCTTTCCTTGGGATTGTATATTGTTTTTGGTTTTCTGCAGTTTTATTCTGATAACCGTTTAAATAAGTTAATTGCATGCCTAAGTTCTGTTTAGTAGGTGATCCAGGTAAGGGTCACTACATGTACTACCCTGAGCATTATGAGGATCTGCTATTAGCTGTGCTACATTTGGCTGTTTTGCCTGAGGAACGACCAATGTTCGTCTAGTAATCGGTGCTTGACGAGGAGGCATATCTGATATTCAAACAAATTAGTGCACAATACGCTATCATATTCAGTTCTATTTCCATCCTTCTCTGATCGGGTTCGCATAAGAATGCCAACTCTGATGAAGGAAAAATTTTGGAAATATATCCCAAATAAAGCATGCATTAACAATTAAGGCACATATCTTACACAATTAAAGCATGCTCGCATGGAATTCACATAATTGCCTATAGGATTCAATCTCATGCGATATAAGTAAATCAAACATACTCAATCTACCCCGCTCATCTATCTCAGTCCGAGAAACTTATGCTTTGATACCACCTGTTGTGGGGACCTTGGGTGCTAATCTCGATTTTTATTGGGAAATTAAAAATTAAGCATGATTAAACAAACTTGATATAAATTAATCAAAGACTGAATTTTTTTTAAAAGACACGGACTCCGTGCACAGGTCCGTGCATTAACCTGGAACCAAAACTTCATGGCTGCAAGGTACACGGACCCCGTTCCACCTCCGTGTCCGGGTCCGTGTGAATCAAATACATTAAAACTCCAAGTTTCTGTTTTTGACACGGACTTCGTGCACCCTCTGTGCCTAGATCCGTGTATAGAATTTCAAATTCTCCAAATTTTTGCCTCAGCTACAGACCACACGGACCCATGCACGGATTTATGCCCGGGGTCCATGCACAGCTAAAATAAAAACCATTCCAAATACGAAGGTACACGGACCCATGCACAGAGGCATGTACAGGATCCGTGTCCTGCTAAAAATATGCACATTTCAAATGCTATCCAATTTTTGAAAATGCAATGAACATAAATCATTTACCATCTCAAAACATGCTACAAAAATTCTGAATCTGCACATACATATATATCAAGTGTCAAGCATAATACCATGCATTTCTTACATCAAACTAGTACTCTAAAATACAACAAAAGAGTTAACTAAATAAGAGGTTCACAAGTATTCTTCAAACTACAACAATTTCTTGACCTCTAACAGACTTGACAAAGATCTAAAGTTCATCATTTCTGCTACAACCCGAGTCCCACATCTACGACTCTCTCTCAAGCTACCCACGTCGATATTGGTGAGCTCCTGCCCCAACTGTTGCCATGCACACATACAAAACAAGAAAACTGCTGGAAAACTCCGATGAGAATATAATTCTCAGTATACAAGACATATACATGCATTACAGATATCACATCAACTCAAAATATATAAACTAAAGATATAGAGTAATATAACGCATGTATCACAAATTGATTCAATTATTGAGATTTGTATCTGATCCCTGCCATCAAGATCTGTATCCGATATTGATATGGATATATGTAGTGAAAATTCCTTGCAAGCGTACGAGTGTCAAGTTTTAATATAGTGATTAAATCAGATATCGATCCCATAGGGAGTAAAATGAAAATATTTAGTACTTGTAATTAGAATAGTCCAAACTTTATCTAGAAAATCAAACTTTGAGAATTTTGCAATAAAAATAAAATAATTAAGAGATTTAACAGCACGCACACAACTTTCAGATTAAAAATCAATCAGAGAAAAATGGTCTAGAGGTATAGATTTCACCTGGTTTCAACAACAATCAATCCTAATTAATTAATCTTCATGAATTTCAGTCAATTAATAGCCAAGAACACTTACGTTTATTATTTCCCTCTCCCGAGCAACAAATAATGTTTATCAACTACAACTACATTCCAATATTCCTATTAAGAATTTATCGCAGTGATCTATCACAAAACAATGTTCTGTTAAAATCATACACTCTCCCGAGCTGTATAAATAATTAGCAGTGTATTTTCTAATGTCCTATTCAAAATCCCCTCTCCCGAGCAATGTTTCAAATAAATATAACAAATCAATTATTGATCAGATAATTGAAAAGACAATCAATTCTAGAAAAAAAACAATTAATCTAGAAGAAATTCAATTCAATAAAATCAATAATTCATGAAAGCGTCTACACCAGGTTCCATCCGACCTCTAGACTATAAAAATTAGTTCATAATAAAATTCTGAAAACAATAAATAATAAATCCAAACATGTTAAGAATTAAATAAAAGATAAGAAACAAATCCGTCGTCGACTCCGTGTCCGGACTATCAAACTCCGTCTTCGTTCTTCAGTTAAGCTCCAGATAAATCCTCAGGAAAATCACACGATCAAACCCTCTGATTTCTGTGTTATGAGTGGCGGCTCTGCCCTAAATTTGTCTGACAAAAATCTTTTTATATCGCTCAGCAAAAGCTGTAACGCCCCGTTTTTATCTTAAATAAGTTTATTTGAGTTAATCAAAGATTACAGAGTTCTCGAGCCGGTTTGATTTTGATCAGGGTCCTTTTTGCAAATTTTGGAAATTTCAGGGACTAAAACGCAAATATTGATTTTTATATATTATCTACACTTGGATTTGATTGGAGAAGCTTTCTTCTCCTTCCTCAAGCACGCCTCCTCCATTGTAGATGCCACTTTTGAGCTTTTGAGCTTTGTGATTTCATCCCGGGCTCGATCCGTCCGTTGGAAATTATTTCTGAAGGCAGATTATCGATCACTGCAGTGAGAGCTCTGTTATATCGTAAGTTCTTCTTCGATCCGATACATTCTAGTTTTTGGATGTTGTTAGAATCGTTCTAGATTCGAGTATGTTGATCTTGACAGAGTTCTGATCGTTAATTATCTGTCGGTTTTGAAATAGAGCGACGTTCGGAATTGTTATGATTTTTGGAAGCTATTTTCGAAAATGTGAGTTTTGAGATTTGTTGGGTTTGTCATGTTGTTGTTGTATTAGCATTGAATTGAGTTGTTATCGGTATTGAACTGCCGTCTGCGTTGCCGGTTTGTTCAGTTATAGCCGT
Organism: Henckelia pumila; assembly: GCF_033568475.1. NCBI lineage: Eukaryota > Viridiplantae > Streptophyta > Magnoliopsida > Lamiales > Gesneriaceae > Henckelia > Henckelia pumila. Next base: position 99,157,334 of record NC_133123.1, on the reverse strand, counting down.
TATGCCGTCGGTTTGAGTTTTGGGGATTTTGAACCGTTTTTGAGTTGTTGGAACTTGGCTTATAAGTTGATCTTGGTTATTGATCATTTATTTGTCTCCGTAAAGATCCGTTTGGAGGTATCAAGCCCAGTGTTAGCAGTTGTTTGATCGTTTCCGAGATTTGAACAAAGAACGGTATAGAGCATTTCCTTGAACCGTTGCCTTGTTGTTGTTAGATTGTATAGTTGTTGATACAGTCTCTTTTGTAGCGTATCCGGAGTTGGAAGCTACTGCATTGAAAGGTAAAAGCAGTCATCGTAGCGGGATAGCATACTCGGGACTGTGGTTCTCGAGTTTTCCCTTTTGAAATCACGTACTTGCATCTACACTTGTTCTAGCATGAGGAACTTGTGTTTTGTTTGATTGTTTTGGCTTTTGTTAAATGGCTTATGTGTTATGTTTCTGTTATGCATTCATATTGAGCCAATCTTGTTTTCAGCGGGCAGAACCGCCCTTTTTGTTTAGACGTTTGGGAACTATGATTGAGTGGCCTAGGTTGTAGTATTTCGCCTAGTGCTAGCATACTCATTATGGTTGCTCAAAGTCTAGAGGAGTGGGATACGTGGCACCACCTCGATTGGGAGAGTCAGTGAGTTGTTACGTGATCTCATCCTCGGAATCCCAAAATCAGAGCAGCACTCCCTTGTTTATCAGAATCGATATCCTGGTTTTAAAGACATGCATATATTTAGCGTCGACTTGAATATGTTGTTTGATAGCATGTTGTATATCCATTATTTGATATGTTGCTTTTACTGGGATTATCATTCTCACCAGTTATCCGGCTGTTGCTTTGTTTTGTATGTGTACTTGGCAACAGGTGGGGCAGGATCAAGTCAGAAGAGGCATGGTTAGCTCCGAGGGAAAGTTGTAGCAGTGAGACTCGGTTTAGAAGTCGTGTCAGCATGTCTACCTAGCGTTGTTAGAACATGTTTAGATATCGAACTTCGTTATTATGTTGTATTGACATGCAAGCTTTGCCGTATCGTTATCGTGGCATGTTCTATTTTGGAGTAGTTGTTAAACTCTAGAACTTCATGTATTTATCGGAGGAACTGCATTTATAATGTATGTGTTGATTTGGATTGCATTGGAATAGATTTAGATGGAGTTGCAAGCATGCTTTCTGCTGTTCTGTTTCTGCTGTAAAGGGCGCCCGAGCTGCAATTTTTAGCAGCCCGAGCGCACCCCACCCCGAGACCAGTAGCGCCTCTGTCCAGGGCGCGCTCGAGCGGCGGTTCATAGCCGCCCGAGCGCGGCCCTCTTTAAAATTTTTTTTTTCCTTTGCTTTGCTTTTAGTTCTTAGATCTTGGATGCTTAATTATTGTTTACTCCTTAATTAGATGTTTAGAACCGAGGTCTCACATTAAGTGGTATCAAAGCGTTAAGATTCTTGGTCGAACTAGAGTGAGCGGGTAGATCGAGTCTGCGTGTATTGGCTCCTCGCATGTGTTTGAATTATTTTAACTATGTACTTAATTCCATGCGAGCATGCTTTGTTATTGAGAATTATTGAATTACATGGTTATGTGATTTAATTTATAAAGCATGATCTACTTGAGATATAACTGTTTCTGTTACCGACTGGTATCCGGTATTCCAAGCGATTGTAAGGGCACTGATTGTAGCGATTGAGATATCTCGTGTCCTAACCTTTGATTATCAGATGGGTCCTCGTCGAGTGATAAACAGAAACACACCTCCAGTTATCCCTGCGACTGAGCAAGCTAGCACTGAAGTTGATTAGTTGGATGCTTCAGCGACTCCTATGGAAACCTTGCTGAAGAGGTTTCAGTCGCTCAATCCGCCGTTGTTGATGGGTTCAGAAAATCCAGTTGACTGTGAAAGTTGGTTGGATGATATGGATCAGTTGTTTGATTCCATTGACTACACAGATGACCGCCGAATCAGGTTAGTAATTCATCAGCTGCGTGGTGGTGCTAAGAGCTGGTGGATCATGACAAAGAAAGCATTTGAGAGTAGAGGTACAGAGGTTACTTGGACTCTTTTTAAATCTAAGTTTTATAAGCGGTTTTTCCCTATCTCGTATCGTAAGGATAAGGGAGCAGATTTTGCAAATCTGAAGCAAGGGAATCTGAACATTGAAGAGTACGTGGCTAAGTTCGATAGTCTGTTGCGTTTTGCACCGCTAATTGCCGGAGATGAAGAAGCTAAGGTAGATCAGTTCATCAACGGGTTGAACCCCGATGTCTTCACTTTGGTTAACACCAACAGGCCTAGCAACTTTGCGGATGCCATGAATTACGCAAAGGGAGCAGAAGCAGGCTTGTGGAGGCAAAGAGGTAATCAGGGGGCACCTCAGCAGCAGAGGTAGTATCAGAACCAACCATCTCAGTACCAGAATCAGCCACCTCAACATCAGAACCAGCAGCAGAGGTACGAAGGTGGTAGCAGTGGGGGAAACAGAAAGGATCAGTACAAAGCATGAGGTAAACAGTTCAAGAGGCAAGGAAACAGTTCGTCCAGTTCCAGTGGTTCGAAGCAATTCGGTTCAGGACCGAGTTCTGGGTCCTCATCCTTGTACTGCAGCAAGTGTGGAGGAAGACACTCACCGGATTAGTGTGTGGGAGTCTTCGGCAATTTTAACACATGTCAGCAATCGGGACACTTCTCTAAGGTGTGCCCTCAACGTAACAGAGATAGAGCTCAGAGTGGGAGTTTGTCTAGACCTGCAGCTCAGCCTGAGAGGCAGTCTTCTGCAGTGCACTCTTTCCAGCCTCAGCAGCAGAACCGACAGGGAGGTAACTCTAGTGCAAATCAGCCTCCGAGACAGCAAGCACGAGTCTTTGCATTGACAGAGGATCAGGCTCAGGCAGCACCTGACGATGTCATAGCAGGTAACTGTTCGATTTTCGGTTATTCTGCTCATGTCTTGATAGATACGGGTGCTTCCCATTCTTTTATCTCTGAGAAATTCGTATTATTGCATGCTTTGCCAACTGAATTGTTGCCTACAGTAGTAGTTGTTACTTCACCTTTGGGTGGAGAAATTGTTTCTGTCAGACTAGTCAGGAACTGTGAACTTTGTTTTGAGGGGAATTTGTTAGAATTCGACTGTATTGTGCTTGGGTTGTCAGATTTTGATTGTATTGTTGGTATATATGCTTTAACCAAGTACAGGGAAACAATTGATTATTTTCAGAAAGTTGTCAGGTTCAGACCTGAAATGGCAGACGAGTGGAAATTCTTTGGTAAGGGTTCTCGATCTAGAATTCCTTTGATTTCAGTGTTATCTATGACTCGTTTGCTACAGAAAGGTGCAGAAGGATTTTTGGTGTATGCAGTTGATGTACTGAAATCTAGCCCAGCTTTGGTCGATATACCAGTGGTTAGAGATTTTGCGGATGTGTTCCCGAAAGATGTTCCTGGTTTGCCACCTATTCGAGAAATCGAATTCAGCATTGACTTAGTGCCAGGTACACAACCTATTTCAAAAGCTCCTTATCGTATGGCACTTGTTGAATTGAGAGAGTTGAAGGAGCAACTTGAGGATTTGATTGCCAAGGGATACATCAGACCTAGTGTATCGCCTTGGGATGCTCCGGTGCTTTTTGTTCGGAATAAGGATGGTTCTATGCGGCTCTGTATTGAATACCGCCAATTGAATCAGGCTACAGTTAAGAACATGTATCCTTTACCCAGAATAGATGACTTGTTTGATCAGCTGCAGGGTTCTTCTGTCTACTCTAAGATTGATCTGAGGTCAGGTTATCACCAGTTGAGAGTGCGAGAGGAAGACGTTCCTAAGACAGCATTCAGGACGAGGTATGGTCACTTTGAGTTTATAGTCATGCCGTTCGGTTTGACTAATGCCCCAGCGGTTTTTATGGGTTTGATGAACCATATCTTTCAACGTTATTTAGATGAGTTCGTCATTATTTTCATCGATGATATTCTTATCTACTCGAAGAACCGTACTGACCATGCAGAGCACTTGAGGACCGTACTGCAGATTTTGCGAGTTGAGCAGTTGTTTGCCAAGCTGTCTAAGTGTGAATTCTGGTTAGATTGAGTTGTCTTTCTCGGTCATATTATTTCTGAAGATGGGATTTCTGTCGATCCCAGCAAGATTAAAGCGGTTATGAATTGGCCTAGACCTACTTCAGTGCCGGAGATCCGAATCTTCATGGGTTTAGCTGGTTATTACCGTCATTTTATCGAGGGTTTCTCGTCTATTGCCAAGCCAATTACCCAGCTGACTCAGAAGAATGCGCCTTTTGTTTGGACTCCAGATTGTGAGGCTAGCTTTGTTGATCTGAAGAGGAGACTGACCAGTGCTCCAATTCTTTCTATTCCGAAGGGTACTGGAGGTTTCACAGTCTATTGTGATGCTTCTAACCGAGGCTTGGGTTGTGTTCTTATGCAGCATAAGCATGTGGTGGCGTATGCATTGAGGCAGCTGAAACCGCACAAGACTCGTTATCCGGTCCATGATCTTGAACTAGCTGCGATCGTCTTTGCTTTGAAGATCTGGCGTCACTATCTTTATGGTGAGTCCTTCGAAATCTTTTCTGATCATAAGAGTCTTAAGTACTTGTTTTCTCAGGCAGAGCTGAATATGAGACAGAGAAGGTGGTTAGATCTGTTGAAAGATTTCGACTGTGAGATCAAGTATTATCCGGGGAAGTCGAATGCAGTTGCAGATGCGTTGAGCGTAAAGCTTTGTTCTTTATCTCTTTCTACTATTGGTGTTTCTCAGTTGATCGATGATTTTTGCACTTCTGGTTTAGAGTTTGAAACAGATAGGAAGACTATCAGAGTGTTTGCTATTCAAGCCGAACCGGAGTTGTTTGTTGCAATCAGAGAAGCACAGAAGTCTGAGCCGAGTATCCAGATTTCAGTAGATAAAGTCAGATCGGGTCACCAGTCTGAATTCCAGGTTAGAGATGATGTTTTGTTCGTGAATAACCGTATTGTTGTGCCTGATATTTCGGAGTTGAGACAGCGTATTCTCCGAGAGGCTCATTGAAGTCGGTTTAGTATTCATCCTGGAGGTCGTAAGATGTACAACGATCTGAAGAACCAGTTTTGGTGGAAGATAATGAAGAGCGACGTAGCGAGGTTTGTATCTCGGTGTTTGAATTGTCAACAGGTGAAAGCAGAACGGAAGCGACCAGGAGGTCTGTTGCACAGTCTATCTGTTCCTGAATGGAAGTGGGATCACGTTTCCATGGACTTCGTCACGAAACTACCACGATCCGTTCGAGGATGCGATGCCATTTAGGTAGTGATCGACCGATTGACGAAATCTGCTTGTTTTATTCCGTACAAGATGACGTATCGTCATGATCAGATGGCTGAGTTGTATGTTAGCAACGTTGTGAGACTGCATGGGGTGCCGAAGTCGATCGTTTCAGACAGAGATCCTATATTCACTTCTCACTTCTGGCACAGTCTTCAGGGGGCACTTGGTACTCGATTGCATCTGAGTACAGCTTATCATCCTCAGACCGATGGACAGTCAGAGCGGACTATCCAGACGTTAGAGGATATGCTGCGAGCGGTAGTGCTAGACTTTGGCACTAGTTGGCAGGATTCTTTGCCTCTTGTCGAGTTTTCTTACAACAACAGCTTCCAAGCGAGTATCGGTATGGCGCCTTTTGAGGCATTGTATGGTAAGAAAATTCCGATCTCCGTTGTTTTGGGATGACTTGTCCGAGTCACCAGATTTGGGACCGGATATGCTTAGAGATATGGCAGAGCAGGTTAAGATCATTCAGACCAGAATGAAGTCAGCTCAAGATAGACAGGCGAAGTATGCAAATGTCAGACGTCGACCTCTGAGTTTTGAGCAGGGAGACCGTGTTTTCCTTAAGATTTCTCCGTTCAGAGGCACCGTCAGATTCGGTAAGAGAGGGAAGTTATCTCCGAGATTCATCGGGCCGTATGAGATTCTCGGGAAGATAGGCGATCTTGCCTATAGACTTGTACTTCCTCCGTCTTTATCTGGTATTCACGACGTTTTTCACGTCTCTATGCTGCGAAAGTATCATCCAGATTCTTCTCATATCCTTCAGCCTGACAAAGCCGAGTTAGACGAGACTCTGAGCTACTTTGAACGACCGATTCAGATCCTTGATCGGAAAGAAAAGCAACTCAGAACCAAGTCGATCCCGTTAGAGAAGGTGCAGTGGAGCCGTCACGGCGTCGAGGAAGCAACTTGGGAGACAGAGTCTAGCATGAGACAGCATTTTCCAGAGTTATTCGGATGACGTGAGTTCTTCTTACTGTCTTTAGTTCTTTATTCTATCTTATGAGTTGTGGTTCTCATTGATTTCGAGGACGAAATCTCTTCTTAGTGGGGGAGAATTGTAACGCCCCGGTTTTATCTTAAATAAGTTTATTTGAGTTAATCAGAGATTACAGAGTTCTCGAGCCGGTTTGATTTTGATCAGGGTCCTTTTTGCAAATTTTGGAAATTTCAGGGACTAAAACGCAAATATTGATTTTTATATATTATCTACACTTGGATTTGATTGGAGAAGCTTTATTCTCCTTCCTCAAGCATGCCTCCTCCATTGTAGACGCCACTTTTGAGCTTTTGAGCTTTGTGATTTCATCCCGGGCTCGATCCGTCCGTTGGAAATTATTTCTGAAAGCAGATTATCGATCACTGCAGTGAGAGCTCTGTTATATCGTAAGTTCTTCTTCGATCCGATACATTCTAGTTTTTGGATGTTGTTAGAATCGTTCTAGATTCGAGTATGTTGTTCTTGACAGAGTTCTGATCGTTAATTATCTGTCGGTTTTGAAATAGAGCGACGTTCGGAATTGTTATGATTTTTGGAAGCTATTTTCGAAAATGTGAGTTTTGAGATTTGTTGGGTTTGTCTTGTTGTTGTTGTATTAGCATTGAATTGAGTTGTTATCGGTATTGAACTGCCGTCTGCGTTGCCGGTTTGTTCAGTTATAGCCGTTATGCCGTCGGTTTGAGTTTTGGGGATTTTGAACCGTTTTTGAGTTGTTGGAACTTGGCTTATAAGTTGATCTTGGTTATTGATCATTCATTTGTCTCCGTACAAATCCGTTTGGAGGTATCAAGCCCAGTGTTAGCAGCTGTTTGATCGTTTCCGAGATTTGAACAAAGAACAGTATAAAGCATTTCCTTGAACCGTTGCCTTGTTGTTGTTAGATTGTATAGTTGTTGATATAGTCTCTTTTGTAGCGTATCCGGAGTTGAAAGCTACTGCATTGAAAGGTAAAAGCAGTCATCGTAGCGGGATAGCATACTCGGGATTGTGGTTCTCGAGTTTTCCCTTTTGAAATCACGTTCTTGCATCTACACTTGTTCTAGCATGAGGAAATTGTGTTTTGTTTGATTGTTTTGGCTTTTGTTAAATGGCTTATGTGTTATGTTTCTGTTATGCATTCATCTTGAGCCAATCTTGTTTTCAGCGGGCAGAACCGCCCTTTTTGTTTAGACGTTTGGGAACTATGATTGAGTGGCCTAGGTTGTAGTATTTTGCCTAGTGCTAGCATACTCATTATGGTTACTCAAAGTCTAGAGGAGTGGGATATGTGGCACCACCTCGATTGGGAGAGTCGGTGAGTTGTTACGTGATCTCATCCTCGGGATCCCAAAAGCAGAGCAGCACTCCCTTGTTTATCAGAATCGATATCCTGGTTTTAAAGACATGCATATATTTAGCTTCGACTTGAATATGTTGTTTGATAGCATGTTGTATATCCATTATTTGATATGTTGCTTTTACTGGGATTATCATTCTCACCGGTTATCCGGCTGTTGCTTTGTTTTGTATGTGTACTTGGCAACAGGTGGGACAGGATCAAGTCAGAAGAGGCATGGTTAGCTCCGAGGGAAAGTTGTAGCAGTGAGACTCGGTTTAGAAGTCGTATCAGCATGTCTACCTAGCGTTGTTAGAACATGTTTAGATATCGAACTTCGTTATTATGTTGTATTGACATGCAAGCTTTGCCATATCGTTATCGTGGCATGTTCTATTTTGGAGTAGTTGTTAAACTCTAGAACTTCATGTATTAATCGGAGGAACTGCATTTATAATGTATGTGTTGATTTGGATTGCATTGGAATAGATTTAGATGGAGTTGCAAGCATGCTTTCTGCTGTTCTGTTTCTGCTGTAGGGGGCGCCCGAGCTGCAATTTTTAGCAGCCCGAGCGCACCCCACCCCGAGACCAGTAGCGCCTCTGTCCAGGGCGCGCTCGAGCGGCGGTTTTTGGCCGCCCGAGCGTGGCCCTCTTTAAAATTTTTTTTTTTTTTTCCTTTGCTTTGATTTTAGTTCTTAGATCTTGGATGCTTAATTATTGTTTACTCCTTAATTAGATGTTTAGAACTGAGGTCTCACAAAAGCCCTTCAAAAAGCCCATAGAATTAATTGCCCGAAATAATTAAAATTTCCAAATCAGCAACGGGGCGGACGCTCAATAGACGGCGCGGGCGCGCCTTCAACTCGAAATCTCAATTCTTCAATCTTCAACACTCTGCGCGTTAGCTCTTGAAGAAGCGCTAAAGAATTCTTTCTTGGCCCAATAACAAAAAGCCCATTAACCTCTCTTTACTGTACGTTTCTTTTCTTTTCTTCAATTTTCTTTTCTTTTCTTTTTTCCTTTCTTTTATTCTTCTTTTCTCCTCTCATTTTCACATAAAATCAATAATTTCCTACACTCACAAAAACAACAAAACACCCACATAAATCTGCTCGAAACAAGAAATTAACAATTAAAATCATATATAAATGAAGTTTATAAAATACACTTACCAAATACCCCCAAACTTAGACTTTTGCTAGTCCCGAGCAAAACTATTCAAAACCAAATTACTTCAAAAACTACTACTACCCAACAACCAACAAAAATAGCCAAGAAATAATATGGAACAATGGCTTCATCAATGATTTCAAAAATATCAAATCCAATCATATCCAACCTACTAACACTTGAAAGTTTCAGCCAGAACAAAATAACTGCATAAACTCACAATCTCCACAACTCACGTTTCAAAACACCTTCATCCGAATTCAATTCAAACATTCATAGATCATGAGGTCTTTTCAAGGTAGCAATAGGATCAAATATAAGATATTAATCAAAAACACTCACAAATAGGTAAATGCAACGAATAAACGTGTAAGTGTTTAGATCAAAATTTATAATCATTAAAAGCATCAATCAACAGTTCATAGGCTAAATTCTCGCAACTCTTCTCCACTAGTATATTGGGCAACTGAAACTCGGTCACTAGGACTTATTCAGCTTATAATGTAAGGTCTGGCTCATGGCTACAAACAAAGGATAAGAATTCAAAATAAGGAGTAATTCATATTTTTATGCTCATTCTAACTTAACTCCTTTTTCATTCACAATTTCACATTCTTTCTTCCTTCATTTCATTTCTCAACTTTTTCACAACTCTCTCACAAATTTTTTCTTTCTTTCACAACTTTTTCAACCACATTTTTCAACTCTTTTTTCTACTACCTTTTTTTCATCTTTTCAATTCATCCACCACACCAATCCCTTTTCTCTCAAATAAAACTAGGAGCATAAAACATTTTAGCATTCAAATTACTCCCTTAAAGGTAGGAATTAGGGTATAAGCTATCAGGTAGTCAATGTAGGACCTTGAAATAATGATGAATGGGGGTTTATCACACGTTTACACGCATGCCATTCGATTTTCAATAAAGCTCAAACAAGGTACTAGGGATAAAATAGTAATAGGTAGCTTGAAAGGCTCAAACGAATTCAGAAAAATCGCCTAAATCATTCCTAATCTTAGTTTTGCCCGTATTTCGCCTCGAAGAGTGTTCGAACTAGTTCTAGACAAGTTTCAATCCACAATTAAATCATACAAATCTCAATCAGTGCAGAAAAAATAATCATCAGCAGTTAACGATGATTTTCACAAAAAATTCAGATTTTCTCGTACCTCAATGTACTAATACAAGTGTAGCTCAAATGGGCAACTAAGGATAAATTAAATGAAAATTAGGCCCAAAAATTTCAAACAATGCCTCAATCATATCTATGTCTGTATGTCTCAAAAATCAGATTCAAGTATTAATCACAGAGTATATAGGAAATTGTTCATCTAATTGGTTCCATATTTTCAAAACTATTTGTTAGATAGGTAGACAATCATGGATTTCAGTTATAGCACAAAAATATTTTTTATCAGCCATGCATCCATTTCTTTCTTGACTCCTTTTAAATTCAACTCAACTCAACCAAAAACAACTAAACTCAACAAAAATTTTAACTATGAAATTCAAAACTCAACTCCCAACTAAATAACTAAATCAAACATTGATTCACCCCCCCCCAAACTTAATGTAATCATTGTCCCTAATGATTAAAAACAATAAAAAGAACAAGGGACTCATACCTTCGACACCGAGCATCAGGACTCGGCGTCATCATCATCATCTCCATGGAAAGAAGGTGCAGCAGCAACAGTATCATCAGAAGACCACTGCGGAGGAGGTGGATAAGGCACAATAGTGGGCGGATAATTCTGGGCAAGAGCGGCAGTGAAGTCATGCATATATGTCATATGTGCTCGCATCATCTTCCACTGCTTCTTCATCTGAGTAAGCACGGCCGTAGAATCATCACGAGTAGAATACTCTGTGGCCGGATGCGTCGGTAGTGACATAGGTCCTTCCAAATGGGAAGGTGCTGGCTCAAAGTGTGTTAGTGGCTCAGAGGGCTGCGGTGGTTCAGCTTCCTGTTCAGAAGTACTGGCTGCTTTCTTCTTTTTGTCCCTTCTCAATGCACCAGTAATTCTTATAGGACCTCGAATTGGAAGAATCTGCTCCGTATCATCCCACACAACACCAGCTAACCGGCAAAGTTGAGTAATCAAAGACGAGTGGGGTAAACTGATAGCCGAGGAACCCCTAACTGCAGCAATAATAGACTCCTGAATCACCCTCCCAGCATCAACAGATTTTCCAGTGACAATGCAGTACACAAGACCAGCTCTAACCTTAGTCACATCAGATGTATGCCCAGATGGCAAAATTCTGGCAGCCACAAACTCATGCAAATTATTCGCTTCTCGTCTAAGAAAGATGGATGGAAATGTAACAGCTTCATCCTTTGCATTCCTCTTCCATTCCGCCCCATCATGACACAAAGTCTGAATTACAATATTCTCTGGATATGACTCATTCTTAAATACCTCATACTCATCATCTGAAATGTCCAAATCCAGCATTTCATAGAGACTGTTAATTGTACTCTTATCAAATGGCACCAATTTCCCTTGAACTCAAACTTTCAGATTCACGTCTTTGACCATCAAATTTGCATAAAACTCATGAATCAATGATATAACAGCATCTGGTGGACTCCTAACAAATGTCTCCCAACCTCTTCTCTTAGCTTCAATTAACGCCGGCGCACTATGCTCTCTCAAACTCATTCCTCTTTCTTTGTGCATCCCTCTCTCCATTACATCAAAACAATACTCCTCTGCTGTGGCATTCCAAAATCTGTGTCTATCATATGAAGCAGCAGAGGACGAAGAAATTGCTCCTTTCCCTTTGGTTTTCGGTGGCATTGTAACTCAATAATTCAACTCAAATCAAATCAAATACCTCAAACAATGCACTAAACTCCAAACAATTCCAGCAACCAACGTTCAAATACAACCCAAGCAATTCAACAAACACTTGGTAGGAACGAATAAAATGATATAGAATTTCACTGCATCAAACGTACTCAACACCACAGCTCAGACAAAATAGCCTCAAATCACAACATTTATCACGAATCAAATGTAATAGATAAAATTTCAGCTTTTGTACCGTTCAAGAATAACATTTTCCAAATTCTCCAAATCCTCCTTTCTCGACAAGCGTAGATGGAGCAAGACCAATTCTGAGAATCTCTGCCTTGTAATCAAGATCAAAATCCTTGAGATGATGATATTTTGTTGAGTGGAAGATTTACGATGATCGTGCCTGTGTATGAGATTTAACTCGAACGGGGGATCGTGATTTCTAAAGTCTGGAAGGAGTAGATTCTGGAGTGGGCTTTTAAATTTCTGAAGTAATGCTTGCGCGATAGCGCCTAATCATGCGCTGTTAAATCGCGTGATAGCGCTTGATGTTGCGCTAGTAAGGAGTGCGATAGCGCTTGATGGAGCGCTTGTGAGTGCGCGCGATAGCGCCTGATGTGGAGGGGTGCGATAGCGCAAGGGTGAGAGCTAACGCGCATGATGAAGGTGCTGATGGTGATGCTTGTAGCGCGATTGCGCTTATGGGAAGCGCTAATGGAGAGGGGCGATAGTGAAAGAGTGGGTGCCCGGAGAGCCAACTTGTGGCTAAGGGCTTTGATGACTCTTTGTATAAACAATCTTTTGTTTAATATAATTTACACTTTTATTAATGGCAATGACTTTATCTTTCTTCATATTGTTGTATTGTGATATACTATTGTTGTTTTGATAAAGACCTTGAATATACTATAGTGTATGTAAGATGTGGTAGAACATGGGGATGTCTATCATGAAACACATCTTATAGTCACTGTATATTCTAAACAAATCCTAGTCGATTGAGCCGTCCGTAAATAAGGATAAGGATCGCTCGAGTTTGAGACTAGCATTTGCGATGCAGAGTACCACGTTTCATTGGTAAGGAACATAGAGATGTTCGAAGCATGCAAATGGATATTCATACGATGAAAGATCGAACTACCCTATCCGGACTTTCCAAGTGGTTATCACTTATCGAGTGGATAAAGTCCGCGGTTTTGGTTGTACACCATTAGTCCTTACTACTTGAAACATCATTGAGACTCTATATGCTAGTACTGTGCTTTGACCCGTTTACCGACTCTATTGGGGTCATCAGGTGTCGGGATTGGGTACAGTTACAACACATATAGGAGTCGATGCTTTGTTGTCAAGGATTCACCACATACTTGCGAGTGTGGATATCCTATGCAATCTGAGGAGATATTAGTGTGACGAATCTCTGGCCAGAGTACATGATGTGTTTTAAGAAATGATTTCTTAGTAGCACATGCGATGTCACTATTTGATCTTCAAGATGCGTTGCATAGTTATCGAATCTAGAACGACTCTCGATTTACCAATGGTTGTTGATTCGATCGGGATATATGGATGAAGGGACCGTACTGTACGCTAACCAAAATCTATTGGTTCTTGCAGGCACTATCAGTGATACCTAGGGAATCATGGGGCGATGTTGCTAGGCGCTCTTACCATGATTGGGCAAGTCGGAAATTGTTGTTCCGAGTCACAAGGAGTTGTGAGCCCACGGCTAGCTGTATCCCTGAACCATTGAGGGTCACACAGAGTAATGGATTTTTAATCCCCGTTGAGATAATTAAATTTAAAGAGTTAAATTTAATGAACAAAGAAGTGGGACATCTTATTTAAGAGTAGAGGAGTAAGATTTCCTAAAATGACATAGGGATGGGCATTTTTGGAGATCACTGAATTCGGATTCAGAAAAATTTATCTTGACTTTAAAAGTTGCAGAAATGGTTTCTGTGCACATTGGTGAAATCGGTTTATCAATCGGAGTCATGATGAATTTTATATTAATTTCTGAACATGCGGGCTTTGCTTGTCAGGCTTGAACTTATGACTAATGGGCCCTAAGCTGGTAGCAGCCCGGGGGCGTCCCGGGCGGCCCGCGGAAAATTAATTTTTAATTTTAAAATTAAAATATTAATATGTTAAAATTCTATTTTTGGTCCGATCGAAAATTGTTTTTGATTGGTCCACGAGGCGTCGGATCGAATTGTTCGAGTCCGAAAATTTTAAAATTGATTTTTGGATAAATTTGAATTTTTGGAAAATTTATAGATTTTATCCGTTAAATCAGATTTTATGAAATTAATTATTTTTGGTACAATTGATGATAAGATATGATCTTATGGAAATATTGAGTAAAATATGATTTTATGTATAAAATTGGATTTTATATGTAAAATATGATTTTATTTGATAAAAAGATAAAATATGATTTTGTATGTAAAATAAGATTTTATATATGGAATATGATTTTATCCTTTTAATTTAAATTGCCATTGCATGTTATCCAATAAATTAATTTTGAATTAAATGTTATTGGATAAGGATGATCGATTGCCATGACCAATTTTGTAGGTGTATGTTAGGAATTTACATTTGTTTTTATTGTTGTTGGATTTATTAATGGGCCTGGTTTATGGCCCAATATGAATTGTCATATGTAATAAAAGTGGGCCTGGTTTATGGCCCGTTCCCACCCCTTAAAATGTATCCCCTACTTGTCATTGTTATTTATTGTAAATACATTAGATTTAGTGGGAGATGAAGATTTGAAGACGAAGGTGGGCCCAACAGACAATAAAGACAGAAGAAATGTAAATTGGAAGCACAATGTAATAGGATTGCATTGCATACCTGCATATTACCTAGGATTGGACTAAGACTCGTGATTGACAACCACGGGTCGATTAGAAATGGAATTGATCATCCTATATAATATATGATATTATTGTTGTATGCATGTTTTAGACTAAATTGTGTGAATCCGGCAAACATACAAATTTTAAAATGATGAGACAAATTTTCAAAATTAAAATCCCTCATTTTAAATATGATTTAAAATTGATATCAAGATAAATAAAGGAAATTTAAAATTGTTTAAATGTTCCTACCTTCCATCAACGATCAATGTATGAGATGCTACCCGCGGATACGGTCCGGCTCATATTATTGGGGGGGCCCGTTCGTCGGAAAGCTGTACATTGGATCGACACATGTTGTAAGTTGGGTGGAACTCCCATGGGATCGGCTCATATTATTGGGGGATCCACATGGCGACCGTCCATCACAACTTAATATTGATGGGTCATCTTGACATATCACAATAAACGGCGTCATATTATTGGGCCCTTATTGGACATGAGGTAAAAACGTGGAGGTTGCTTTGGAAGCAATTGGGCTCTACCTTTTGAAAATTATGGTTGGCTGATATTATTCGGGACCATAGTTTGTCAATTGGACTCCATGTTCCCACTAAGGAAAACAGTTTCCCGTTTTCACTAGAGGGTAGTGAAATCGTTAAAATAGTGGGAGTGAGATTCATAAAATAAATTTTGCCTATTTTATGTCTTAGTAAATTAATTAAACAATCATCGATAATTATCTGTTTCATCTCAGTATATCATTATGATGAATCTTTGTAATCCACATGTTTCAATTCTCCAACAAAACAAACTTACTGGCGCAAACAATACAGAATGATTCCATAAAGTTAAGATTGTCCTAAGTTCGGAAAAGATTTTCTAAGTGTTAGAAAAGGCTTCTCCGAAAACAGCCCCGGCTAATGTAACTGCCGAAAGGTTGGCCGAACTAGAGAAATGGTTGGACCATGATCTCAAGGCCAAATGTTACATGCAAAATTGGAAAAGTCTAAACAAGTTTGCCATCACTGCAAGAAACCCGGTCATTGGAAACGTAA
Organism: Henckelia pumila; assembly: GCF_033568475.1. Classification (NCBI taxonomy): domain Eukaryota; kingdom Viridiplantae; phylum Streptophyta; class Magnoliopsida; order Lamiales; family Gesneriaceae; genus Henckelia; species Henckelia pumila. The sequence continues at coordinate 99,141,805 of NC_133123.1, read as the reverse complement.
CTGCAAGGAATATCTAGAGCAGTTGCGAACTGCAAAGGGTATGTTCTATATTGAAATAAATATTTCACTTAATACTACTTCTTGGGTATTGGATACCGGATGTGGATCTCACATTTGCAATGATTTGCAGGTGATGACAAGAAGTCGCAAGCTTAGAATGGGTGAGACCCAGCTGAGGCTCGGAAATGGTTCCAGAGTTGAAGCTAAAACTGTGGGAGATGTTTATTTAATTTTGCAGAACAGTTTTAAGTTACTTTTGAGAGATGTTTTATTTGTTCCAGATTTGATTAAAAACATTATTTCTGTTTCTATGCTTGATAGAGATGGTTATTATTGCAATTTTGTGAATGGGATTTGCAATATTTACAAGAATGAATGTTTGATTGGAAATGGACAACTTGAAAACGATCTATATAACTTAAAATTAAAAGACGTTCCAATAAATTATATTGATAAACCGGTAACAACAAACAAAAGGAAAATCGATAGTCAAAACCCGGCAAACCTATGGCATGCTAGGCTAGGTCATATTTCCTCAAGGAGGATGAACAAGCTAGTGGGAGAGGGCATGTTTGATATGTCTGATATTAACTCTCTACCTACTTGTGAGTCCTGCCTGAAAGGAAAAATGACTAAATCTCCTTTTAAGGGGAAACCTGAGCGTAGTCAAAATCTATTGGATTTGATCCATACAGATGTTTGTGGTCCATTTAGAATTGGTACTCAATATGGCCACACCTACTTCATTACATTTACTGATGATTATTCTAGGTATGGGTATTTATATTTAATGAAATATAAGTCTGAAGCATTTGAAAAGTTCAAAGAATTCAAGGCTGAATTAGAAAACAAGCTAGGTAAAAGTATTAAAGCAATTCGATCAGATCGAGGTGGAGAATACTTAAGTACTGAGTTTTTTGGACTATCTGAAAGAGAATGGGATTCTCTCTCAGTGGACTCCTCCTATGACAACTCAGCTGAATGGTGTATTGGAGCGTCGTAATCGAACTTTGTTGGACATGGTTCGATCCATGATGAGCTTCACTGAGCTTCCACCTTCGTTTTGGGGCTACGCGCTTGAAACAGCGGTATTGTTATTGAACAACGTCCACACCAAAGCAGTGGACAAAACACCATACGAGTTATGGAATGGCAAAGCTCCTAAGTATTCGTACTTGAGGATTTGGGGATGTCCTGCTTACGTGAAGCAGACAGTGGGAGATAAGTTGGATAGTCGATTTACCTTATGTTATTTTGTAGGGTATCCGAAGAATTCAATCGGATATTATTTCTATCATCCTGCTGAAACAAAGGTGTTTGTTTCAAGGAATGCCACCTTCTTGGAGAAGGAGTTCTTATTGGATAAGAAAGGCGAGATGATGGAACTCGAAGAAATTCGAGAAGAACCCGAAATACAAAATAATGATCCTACACCTCAGGAACCATTGATGGACACGCCTATACTTAGAAGATCCAAGAGGACTTCTAGACCTCCTATTCGATATGGTCTTCTTCTTGAAGGGGATCAAGATGAACCCGATGTTGGATGTGATCCAAGAAATTTCAAGGAAGCAATTTCTGATGCGGATTCAAATTTATGGATTGAAGCTATGCAGTCGAAAATAGATTCGATGCATACAAACCAAGTTTGGTCTTTAGTAGATCCTCCCGATGGAATTGTTCCAATAGGATGTAAATGGATCTACAAGAGAAAGCTTGGGCCTGATGGTAAGGTATTGACCTACAAGGCACGATTTGTGGCGAAAGGTTATATTTAAAGACAAGGAGTTGACTATGATAAAACCTTTTCACCAGTTGCAATGTTCAAGTCCATAAGAATCCTTATTGCCATAGCTTCTTGGTATGACTATGAGATATGGCAAATGGATGTGAAGACTGCATTTCTTAATGGAAACATTAAGGAAGAGATCTATATGACGCAGCCTGAGGGATACACATCCATGGGAAGCGAGCATAAGGTATGCAAGCTTCAGAGATCAATTTATGGTCTAAAACAAGCATCAAGAAGTTGGAACCAGAAATTTGATGAAACAATAAAGGATTTTGGTTTCATCAAGAACCCGGAGGAACCGTGCGTGTACAAGAAAGTAGTTAAGGATGCTGTGACATTCTTAGTACTTTATGTTGATGACATCCTACTCATTGGGAATGATGTAGGGATGTTGCAGTCAACAAAGATATGGTTATCAGGTAGATTCTCGATGAAGGATTTGGGTGAGGCATCCTATATTCTAGGGATACAGATCTATAGAGATAGATCTAAGAGAATGATAGGACTTACTCAAGCTACTTACATCGAAACCATATTGAAAAGGTTTTCAATGGATGGGTTCAAGAGAGGAAATCTACCTATGTGTCATGGAGTTTCTCTATCCAAGTCTATGTGTCCCAAGACTGATGAAGAGATAGAGAAAATGACACATGTACCATATGCGTCAGCCATAGGTAGTATCATGTATGGGATGATATCTACCAGACCGGATGTAGCATTTGCTCTGAGTGTCACGAGCAGATATCAAGCTAATCCCGGTCAAATGCATTGGAAAGCCGTGAAGGACATTCTTAAGTACTTACGAAGGACTAAGAATATGCTCATGGTATATGGAGGAAGAGAACTAAAATTGGAAGGCTATACCGACTCTAGCTTCCAAAGTGACGTGGATGACTTGAAGTCAACCTCTGGATTTGTGTTCATGCTCAATGGAGGTGCTGTCTCTTGGAAGAGTTCCAAGCAGGACACCACAGCGGATTCCACCACTGAGGCAGAATACATTTCAGCATCAGCTGCTGCTAATGAGGCCGTTTGGATGAGGAATTTCGTCCAAGAGTTGGGCGTTATTCCTCAAGTTGTTGGTCCGGTCCCGGTGTACTGTGACAACATGGGTGCCGTTGCTCAGGCAAAGGAACCAAGGTCTCATCAAAGATCCAAACACGTACTGAGGAAATACCACATCATCCGGGAGATTGTGGAAAGAGGAGACATCACTGTCAAAAGAGTGGCATCTGCAGACAATATCGCTGATCCACTTACTAAGCCCTTGCCAGGACCATTATTTGACAAACATCGCGAAGCAATGGGTCTACGTAGTATGAGTAGTTGGCTATAGGGAAAGTGGGAGATTGAAAGAGTGGGTGCCCGGTGAGCCAACTTGTGGCTAAGGGCTTTGATGACTCTTTGTATAAACAATCTTTTGTTTAATATAATTTACACTTTTATTAATGGCAATGACTTTATCTTTCTTCATATTGTTATATTGTGATATACTATTGTTGTTTTGATAAAGACCTTGAATATAATATAGTGTATGTAAGATATGGTAGAACATGGGGATGTCTATCATGAAACACATCTTATAGTCACTGTATATTCTAAACAGTTCCTAGTCGATTGAGCCGTCCGTAAATAAGGATAAGGATCGCTCGAGTTTGATACTAGCATTTGCGATGCAGAGTACCACGTTTCATTGGTAAGGAACATAGAGATGTTCAAAGCATGCAAATGGATATTCATACGATGAAGGATCGAACTACCCTATCCGGACTTTCCAAGTGGTTATCACTTATCGAGTGGATAAAGTCCGCGGTTTTGGTTGTACACCATTAGTCCTTACTACTTGAAACATCATTGAGAATCTATATGCTAGTACTGTGTTTTGACTCGTTTACCGACTCTATTCGGGTCATCAGGTGTCGGGATTGGGTACAGTTACAACACATATAGGAGTCGATGCTTTGTTGTCAAGGATTCACCACATACTTGCGAGTGTGGATATCCTATGCAATCTGAGGAGATATTAGTGTGACGAATCTCTGGCCAGAGTACATGATGTGTTTTAAGAAATAGTTTCTTAGTAGCACATGCGATGTCACTATTTGATCTTCAAGATGCGTTGCATAGTTATCGAATCTAGAACGACTGTCGATTTACCAATGGTTGTTGATTCGATCGGGATATATGGATGAAGGGACCGTACTGTACGCTAACCAAAATCTATTGGTTCTTGCAGGCACTATCAGTGATACCTATGGAATCATGGGGCGATGTTGCTAGGCGCTCTAACCATGATTCGATGGGCAAGTCGGAAATTGTTGTTCCGAGTCACAAGGAGTTGTGAGCCCACGGCTAGCTGTATCCATGAACCATTGAGGGTCACACAGAGTAATGGATTTTTAATCCCCGTTGAGATAGTTAAATTTAAAGAGTTAAATTTAATGAACAAAGAAGTGGGACTTCTTATTTAAGAGTAGAGGAGTAAGATTTCCTAAAATGACATAGGGATGGGCATTTTTGGAAATCACTGAATTCGGATTCAGAAAAATTTATCTTGACTTTAAAAGGTGCAGAAATGGCTTCTGTGCACATTGGTGAAATCGGTTTATCAATCGGAGTCATGATGAATTTTATATTAATTTCTGAACATGCGGGCTTTGCTTGTCAGGCTTGAACTTATGACTAATGGGCCCTAAGCTGTTAGCAGCTCACATTATAAATAAGTTATTGGAGTACAGAAATTACACAACAGAGGTCACAAAATATTTTCGAAAACCCTAGTTGTGTTTTCTATAGTGGCCTCCCCCCTCCCCTCTACTCGGGAAAAAATCCTGCCTGTGAATTTTGAATTTGCAGTCTGGTTTAACGGATCAAATTCGTTAATTCTCTTCGTAGAAACTTCTGATAGATTTTCTAGTGCAATATATCAGAGGGATTAAATATCCGTTCGTGGACCTGATTGAAGAACAGTTCGTCCATCAGTTCCAGGGATATACAACAAGAGCAGAGTAATCTGTTGGTGTCCATAATCTCGATTCGAGATTGGAGGTAAAAATTTATAATTGTTATTTAATTTTTACACACACAATTTAATCGTAAAGTTTTGATACCCATTATGGAATCGTTCCATATAAAAATTTTTAAACTTCCGCTGCACCGGGTATCAATTCTGATTGATCTGATCGCCGTTCTCCAATAGATAGCGAAGGTAGTGCTGTTCTTGCATCAGTGTGGCGCAAAGGAAGCGCATGCGCTCAAGAGGGTTGGCGCGGGCGCCCCTTTAAGTCGCAAAATAACTTCACTTTCGTCCAGGTAAAGCGCGGGCGCTCCCATAAATGGGGCGGGCGCGCCTCTTGCTCGAATTTGAGATTTTTTTGGAGCCTGCAAATTTTTGAAAATTAAGAAAAATTAGCTCAAAAATTTAAAATAATTAAAAAAAAACTTAAAACAATTAAATAAAAAAAAATTAAATAAACTAAAAATAAAAAAAAATAAATTAAAATAAAAGAAAATGCTTGGGTTGCCTCCCAAGTAGCGCTTGGTTTAAAGTCGTCAGCCCGACTTTAACGGGATTAATTCTTCCCCTTCTCTTTCACTCGCCAAATAAATTCCACGAACCGATGTTGGATGCGATCCAAGAAACTTCAAGGAAGCAATTTCTAATGCGGATTCAAATTTATGGCTTGAAGCTATGTAGTCGGAAATAGATTCGATGCATACAAACCAAGTTTGGTCTTTAGTAGATCCTCCCGATGGAATTGTTCCAATAGGGTGTAAATGGATCTACAAGAGAAAGCTTGGGCCTGATGGTAAGGTATTGACCTACAAGGCGCGATTGGTGGCGAAAGGTTATACTCAAAGACAAGGAGTTGACTATGATGAAACCTTTTCACCAGTTGCAATGTTCAAGTCCATAAGAATCCTTATTGCCATAGCTGCTTGGTATGACTATGGGATATGGCAAATGGATGTGAAGACTGCTTTTTTTAATGGAGACATTAAGGAAAAAATCTATATGACGCAGCCTGAGGGATACACATCTATGGGAAGCGAGCATAAGGTATGCAAGCTTCAGAGATCGATCTATGGTCTAAAACAAGCATCAAGAAGTTGGAACCAGAAATTTGATGAAACAATAAAGGATTTTGGTTTCATCAAGAACCCGGAGGAACCATGCGTGTACAAGAAAGTAGTTAAGGATGCTGTGACATTCTTAGTACTTTATGTTGATGGCATCCTACTCATTGGGAATGACGTAGGGATGTTGCAGTCAACAAAGATATGGTTATCAGGTAGATTCTCGATGAAGGATTTGGGTGAGGCATCCTATATTCTAGGGATACAGATCTATAGAGATAGATCTAAGAGAATGATTGGACTCACTCAATCAACCTACATCGACACCATATTGAAACAGTTTTCAATGGATGGGTCAAAGAGAGGACATCTACCTATGTGTCATGGAGTTTCTCTATCCAAGTCTATGTGTCCCAAGACTGATGAAGAGATAGAGAAAATGACACATGTACCATATGTATCAGCCATAGGTAGTATCATGTATGGGATGATATCTACCAGACCGGATGTAGCATTTGCTCTGATTGTCACGAGCAGATATCAAGCTAATCCCAGTCAAATGCATTAGAAAGCCATGAAGGACATTCTTAAGTACTTACGAAGGACTAAGAATATGTTCATGGTATATGGAGGAAGAGAACTAAAATTGGAAGGCTATACCGACTCTAGCTTCCAAAGTGACGTGGATGACTCAAAGTCAACCTCTAGATTTGTGTTCATGCTCAATGGCGGTGCTGTCTCTTGGAAGAGTTCCAAGCAGGACACCACAGCGGATTCCACCACTGAGGAAGAATACATTGCAGCATCAACTGCTGCTAAATAGGTCGTTTGGATGAGGAATTTCGTCCAAGAGTTGGGCGTTATTCCGGAAGTTGTTGGTCCAGTCCCGGTGTACTGTGACAACACGGGTGCCGTTGCTCAGGCAAAGGAACCAAGGTCTCATCAAAGATCCAAACACGTACTGAGGAAATATCACATCATCCGGGAGATTGTGGAAAGAGGAGACATTACTGTCGAAAGAGTGGCCTCTGCAGACAATATCGCTGATCCACTTACTAAGCCCTTGCCAGGACCATTATTTGACAAACATCGCGAAGCAATGGGTCTACGTAGTATGACTAGTTGGCTTTAGGGCAAGTGGGAGATTGAAAGAGTGGGTGCCCGGTGAGCCAACTTGTGGCTAAGGGCTTTGATGACTCTTTGTATAAACAATCTTTTGTTTAATATAATTTACACTTTTATTAATGGCAATGACTTTATCTTTCTTCATATTGTTATATTGTGATATACTATTGTTGTTTTGATAAAGACCTTGAATATACTATAGTGTATGTAAGATGTGGTAGAACATGGGGATGTCTATCATGAAACACATCTTATAGTGACTGTATATTCTAAATCATTCCTAGTCGATTGAGCCGTCCGATAATAAGGATAAGGATCGCTCGAGTTTAAGACTAGCATTTGCGATGCAGAGTACCACGTTTCATTGGTAGGGAACATAGAGATGTTCGAAGTATGCAAATGGATATTCATAGGATGAATGATCGAACTACCCTATCCGGACTTTCCAAGTGGTTATCACTTATCGAGTGGATGAAGTCCGCGTTTTGGTTGTACACCATTATTCCTTACTACTTGAAACATAATTGAGACTCTATATGCTAGTACTGTGCTTTGACTCGTTTACTAACTCTATTGGGGTCATCAGGTGTCGGGATTGGGTACAGTTACAACACATATAGGAGTCGATGCTTTGTTGTCAAGGATTCACCACATACTTGCGAGTGTGGATATCCTATGCAATCTGAGGAGATATTAGTGTGACGAATCTCTGGCCAGAGTACATGATGTGTTTTAAGAAATGGTTTCTTAGTAGCACATGCGATGTCACTATTTGATCTTCAAGATGCGTTGCATAGTTATCGAATCTCGAACGACTCTCGATTTACCAATGGTTGTTGATTCGATCGGGATATATGGATGAAGGGACCGTACTGTACGCTAACCAAAATCTATTGGTTCTTGTAGGCACTATCAGTGATACCTAGGGAATCATGGGGCGATGTTGCTAGGCGCTCTTACCATGATTTGATGGGCAAGTCGGAAATTGTTGTTCCGAGTCACAAGGAGTTATGAGCCCACGACTAGCTGTATCCCTGAACCATTGAGGGTCACACAGAGTAATGAATTTTTAATCCTCGTTGAGATAGTTAAATTTAAAGAGTTAAATTTAATGAACAAAGAAGTTGGACTTCTTATTTAAGAGTAGAGGAGTAAGATTTCCTAAAATGACATAGGGATGGGCATTTTTGGAAATCACTAAATTCGGATTCAAAAAAATTTATCTTGACTTTAAAAGGTGCAGAAATGGTTTCTGTGCACATTGGTGAAATCGGTTTATCAATCGGAGTCACGATGAATTTTATATTAATTTCTGAACATGCGAGCTTTGCTTGTCAGGCTTGAACTTATGACTAATGGGCCCTAAGCTGTTAGCGGCCTACATTATAAATAAGTTATTGCAGTACAGAAATTGAACACAACAGGTCACAAAATAATTTTCGAAAAACCCTAATTTTATTAAGTGTGGCCGCCGCCCCCCTCCCCTCTGCTTGGAAAAATCCAGTCTGTGAATTTTGAATTACAGTCTGGTTTAACGGATCAAATTCGTTAATTCTCTTCGTAGAAACTTCTGATAGATTTTCTAGTGCAATCTATCAGAGGGATTAATTATCCGTTCGTGGACCTGATTGAAGAACAGTTCGTCCATCAGTTCCAGGGATATACAACAAGAGCAGAGCAATCTGTTGGTGTCCATAATCTCGATTCGAGATTGGAGGTAAAAATTTATAATTGTTATTTAATTTTTACACACACAATTTAATCGTTAAGTTTTGATACTCATTATGGAATCGTTCCATATAAAAATTTTAAACTTCCGCTGCACCGGGTATCAATTCTGATTGATCTGATCGCCGTTCTCCAACAGTGGTATCAGAGACATGTTGCTCAGATCAAGCGATTAAATTAATCGATTGTACGAAAATTTTTTAAGCCTCGGTTTTTGAAATAAAATAAATATTTTAAAATAAAATTTTATTTTTTTTTTCGGGCAAAACCCGGCAGCGCACGGCGCTGCCCAGGGCAGCGATCGTCGCTGCACTAGGGGCAGCCGGGCAGCCCGGCCCGAGCCCCTTTGGGGCGCGGGCATCCCGGGAGTGTCCCAGGCGGCCCGCGAAAAATTAATTTTTTAATTTTAAAATTAAATTTTAATATGTTAAAATTCTATTTTTGGTCCGATCGAAAATTGTTTTTGATTGGTCCACGAGGCATCGGATCGAATTGTTCGAGTCCGAAAATTTTAAAATTGATTTTTGGATAAATTTGAATTTTTGGAAAATTTATAGATTTTATCCATTAAATCAGATTTTATGAAATTAATTATTTTTGGTACAATTGATGATAAGATATGATCTTATGGAAATATTGAGTAAAATATGATTTTATGTATAAAATTGGATTTTATATGTAAAATATGATTTTATTTGATAAAAAGATAAAATATGATTTTGTATGTAAAATAAGATTTTATATATGGAATATGATTTTATCCTTTTAATTTAAATTGCCATTGCATGTTATCCAATAAATTAATTTTGAATTAAATATTATTGGATAAGGATGATCGATTGCCATGACCAATTTTGTAGGTGTATGTTAGGAATTTACATTTGTTTTTATTGTTGTTGGATTTATTAATGGGCCTGGTTTATGGCCCAATATGAATTGTCATATGTAATAAAAGTGGGCCTGGTTTATGGCCCGTTCCCACCCCTTAAAATGTATCCCCTACTTGTCATGGTTATTTATTGTAAATACATTAGACTTAGTGGGAGATGAAGATTTGAAGACGGAGGTGGGCCCAGCAGACAATAAAGACAGAAGAAATGTAAATTGGAAGCACAATGTAATAGGATTGCATTGCATACCTGCATATTACCTAGGATTGGACTAAGACTCGTGATTGGCAACCACGGGTCGATTAGAAATGGAATCGATCATCCTATATAATATATGATATTATTGTTGTATGCATGTTTTAGACAAAATTGTGTGAATCCGGCAAGCATACAAAATTTTAAAATGATGAGACAAATTTTCAAAATTAAAATCCCTCATTTTAAATATGATTTAAAATTGATATCAAGATAAATAAAGGAAATTTAAAATTGTTTAAATGTTCCTACCTTCCATCAACGATCAATGTATGAGATGCTACCCGCGGATATGGTCCGGCTCATATTATTGGGGGGGCCCGTTCGTCAAAAAGCTGTACATTGGATCGACACATGTTGTAAGTTGGGTGGAACTCCCATGGGATCGGCTCATATTATTGGGGGATCCACATGGCGACCGTCCATCACAACTTAATATTGATGGGTCATCTTGACATGTCACAATAAACGGCGTCATATTATTGGGCCCTTATTGGACATGAGGTAAAAACGTGGAGGTTGCTTTGGAAGCAATTGGGCTCTACATTTTGAAAATTATGGTTGGCTGATATTATTCGGGACCATAGTTTGTCAATTGGACTCCATGTTCTCACTAAGGAAAACAGTTTCCCGTTTTCACTAGAGGGTAGTGAAATCGTTAAAATAGTGGGAGTGAGATTCATAAAATAAATTTCGCCTATTTTATGTCTTAGTAAATTAATTAAACAATCACTGATATTTGTCTGTTTCTTTTCAGTATTTCATAAAGATGAATTCGCGTAATCCACTTTTCTCGATCCTCGAACAAAATAAATTGACTGGCGCAAACTATACGGAATGGTTCCGTAAGTTGAAGATTGTCTTGACTTCGGAGGAGATGCTCTACGTGTTAGAAAAATCTCCTCCGAAGGAAGAACCAGCTGACATAAGTCCAGAAGAGTTAGCCAAACTTGATACATGGTTGGACCATGATATCAAGGCCAAATGCTATATGCAAGCCTCGATGTCTGATGAACTCCAGAGGTGATTTGAGGATACCGTGAATGCTGCTGACATTCACGTACAACTCAAGGAACTTTTTGGGGCTCAATCGAGGGCTGAAAGGTTCGCTACTGTAAAGGAGCAAATGACGTGTCGCATGCGTGAAGGGACTTCAGTCCGTGATCATGGGGTACGAGTGATTTGGCTCATACAGAAGTTAGTAACCCTTGATTTGGTGTTGGAGCATGAACTCAACGTGGACTTACTACTTCTATATCTTCCTTCTTCGTTTGACGGATTTGTGGTGAATTTCAATATGAACAAGATAGAGGCCTCCCTTGAAGAGATGGTCAATATGCTTGTGACAAATGAATCCACTTTAAAGAAGGATAAACCGGCTTTCTTGGTGGGCTCCTCTTCTTCTGCTAAGAAGGGGCCAAGTACAAAGGGTAAGAAACGTTCTGCCCCACCAAAGAAAATCGAGCCCGAGAAGAAGTACAAGACAAAGGCTTCAAACATGGAAAAGTCCAAGGATGTTTGCCATTACTGCAAGAAGCCCGGTCATTGGAAGCGTAACTGCAAGAAATATCTAGAGCAGTTGCGAACTGCGAAGGGTATGTCCTATATTGAAATAAATGTTTCACTTAATACTACTTCTTGGGTATTGGATACCGGATGTGGATCTCACATTTGCAATGATTTGCAGGTGATGACAAGAAGTCGCAGGCTTAGAATGGATGAGACCCAGCTGAGGCTCGGAAATGGTTCCAGAGTTGAAGCTAAAGCTGTGGGAGATGTTTATTTAAATTTGCAGAACGGTTTTAAGTTACTTTTGAGAGATGTTTTATTTGTTCCAGATTTGATTAAAAACATTATTTCTGTTTCTATGCTTGATAGAGATGGTTATTCTTGCAATTTTGTGAATGGGATTTGCAATATTTACAAGAATGAATGTTTGATTGGAAATGGACAACTTGAAAACGATCTATATAACTTAAAACTAAAAGACGTTCCAATAAATTATGTTGATAAACTGGCAACAACAAACAAAAGGAAAATCGATAGTCAAAACCCGGCAAACCTTTGGCATGCTAGGCTAGGTCATATTTCCTCAAGGAGGATGAACAAGCTAGTGGGAGAGGGCATGTTTGATGTGTCTGATATTAACTCTCTACCTACTTGTGAATCCTGCCTGAAAGGAAAAATGACTAAATCTCTTTTTAAGGGGAAACCTGAGCGTAGTCAAAATCTGTTGGATTTGATCCATACAGATGTTTGTGGTCCATTTAGAATTGGTACTCAATATGGCCACACCTACTTCATTACCTTTACTGATGATTATTCAAGGTATGGGTATTTATATTTAATGAAATATAAGTCTGAAGCATTTGAAAAGTTCAAAGAATTCAAGACTGAAGTAGAAAACAAGCTAGGTAAAAGTATTAAAGCACTTCGATCGGATCGAGGTGGAGAATACTTAAGTACCGAGTTTTTGGACTATCTGAAGGAGAATGGGATTCTCTCTCAGTGGACTCCTCCTATGACACCTCAGCTGAATGGTGTATCGAAGCGTCGTAATCGAACTTTGTTGGACATGGTTCGATCCATGATGAGCTTCACTGAGCTTCCACCTTCGTTTTGGGGCTATGCGCTTGAAACGGCGGTATTTTTGTTGAACAACGTCCACACCAAAGCAGTGGACAAAACACCATACGAGTTATGGAATGGCAAAACTCCTAAGTATTCGTACTTGAGGATTTGGGGATGTCCTGCTTACGTGAAGCAGACAGTGGGAGATAAGTTGGATAGTCGATCCACCTTATGTTATTTTGTAGGGTATCCGAAGAATTCAATCGGATATTATTTCTATCATCCTGCTGAAACAAAGGTGTTTGTTTCAAGGAATGCCACCTTCTTGGAGAAGGAGTTCTTATTGGATAAGAAAGGCGAGATGATGGAACTCGAAGAAATTCGAGAAGAACCCGAAATACAAAATAATGATCCTACACCTCAGGAACCATTGATAGACACGCCTATACTTAGAAGATCAGAGAGGACTTCTAGACCTCCTATTCGATATGGTCTTCTTCTTGAAGGGGATCAAGATGAACCCGATGTTGGATGTGATCCAAGAAACTTCAAGGAAGCAATTTCTGATGCGGATTCAAATTTATGGCTTGAAGCTATGCAGTCGGAAATAGATTCTATGCATACAAACCAAGTTTGGTCTTTAGTAGATCCTCCCGATGGAATTGTTCCAATAGGGTGTAAATGGATCTACAAGAGAAAGCTTGGGCCTGATGGTAAGGTATTGACCTACAAGGCGCGATTGGTGGCGAAAGGTTATACTCAAAGACAAGGAGTTGACTATGATGAAACCTTTTCACCAGTTGCAATGTTCATGTCCATAAGAATCCTTATTGCCATAGCTGCTTGGTATGACTATGGGATATGGCAAATGGATGTGAAGACTGCTTTTCTTAATGGAGACATTAAGGAAGAAATCTATATGACGCAGCCTGAGGGATACACATCCATGGGAAGCGAGCATAAGGTATGCAAGCTTCAGAGATCGATCTATGGTCTAAAACAAGCATCAAGAAGTTGGAACCAGAAATTTGATGAAACAATAAAGGATTTTGGTTTCATCAAGAACCCAGAGGAACCATGCGTGTACAAGAAAGTAGTTAAGGATGCTGTGACATTCTTAGTACTTTATGTTGATGACATCCTACTCATTGGGAATGACGTAGGGATGTTGCAGTCAACAAAGATATGGTTATCAGGTAGATTCTCGATGAAGGATTTGGGTGAGGCATCCTATATTCTAGGGATACAGATCTATAGAGATAGATCTAAGAGAATGATTGGACTCACTCAATCAACCTACATCGACACCATATTGAAACGGTTTTCAATGGATGGGTCCAAGGGAGGACATCTACCTATGTGTTATGGAGTTTCTCTATCCAAGTCTATGTGTCCCAAGACTGATGAAGAGATAGAGAAAATGACACATGTACCGTATGCGTCAGCCATAGGTAGTATCATGTATGGGATGATATCTACCAGACCGGATGTAGCATTTGCTCTGAGTGTCACGAGCAGATATCAAGCTAATCCCGGTCAAATGCATTGGAAAGCCATGAAGGAAATTCTTAAGTACTTACGAAGGACTAAGAATATGTTCATGGTATATGGAGGAAGAGAACTAAAATTGGAAGGCTATACCGACTCTAGCTTCCAAAGTGACGTGGATGACTCGAAGTCAACCTCTGGATTTGTGTTCATGCTCAATGGCGGTGCTGTCTCTTGGAAGAGTTCCAAGCAGGACACCACAGCGGATTCCACCACTGAGGCAGAATACATTGCTGCATCAGCTGCTGCTAAAGAGGTCGTTTGGATGAGGAATTTCGTCCAAGAGTTGGGCGTTATTCCGGAAGTTGTTGGTCCAGTCCCGGTGTACTGTGACAACACGAGTGCCGTTGTTCAGGCAAAGGAACCAAGGTCTCATCAAAGATCCAAACACGTACTGAGGAAATACCACATCATCAGGGAGATTGTGGAAAGAGGAGACATTACTATCGAAAGAGTGGCCTCTGCAGACAATATCGCTGATCCACTTACTAAGCCCTTGCCAGGACCATTATTTGACAAACATCGCGAAGCAATGGGTCTAAGTAGTATGACTAGTTGGCTTTAGGGAAAGTGGGAGATTGAAAGAGTGGGTGCCCGGTGAGCCAACTTGTGGCTAAGGGCTTTGATGACTCTTTGTATAAACAATCTTTTGTTTAATATAATTTACACTTTTATTAATGACAATGACTTTATCTTTCTTCATATTGTTATATTGTGATATACTATTGTTGTTTTGATAAAGACCTTGAATATACTATAGTGTATGTAAGATGTGGTAGAACATGGGGATGTCTATCATGAAACACATCTTATAGTCACTGTATATTCTAAATCGTTCCTAGTCGATTGAGCCGTCCGATAATAAGGATAAGGATCGCTCGAGTTTGAGACTAGCATTTGCAATGCAGAGTACCACGTTTCATTGGTAGGGAACATAGAGATGTTCGAAGCATGCAAATGGATATTCATAGGATGAATGATCGAACTACCCTATCCGGACTTTCCAAGTGGTTATCACTTATCGAGTGGATGAAGTCTGCGGTTTTGGTTGTACACCATTAGTCCTTACTACTTGAAACATCATTGAGACTCTATATGCTAGTACTGTGCTTTGACTCGTTTTCGACTCTATTGGGGTCATCAGGTGTCGGGATTGGGTACAGTTACAACACATATAGGAGTCGATGCTTTGTTGTCAAGGATTCACCACATACTTGTGAGTGTGGATATCCTATGCAATCTGAGGAGATATTAGTGTGACGAATCTCTGGCCAGAGTACATGATGTGTTTTAAGAAATGGTTTCTTAGTAGCACATGCGATGTCACTATTTGATCTTCAAGATGAGTTGCATAGTTATCGAATCTCGAACGGCTCTTGATTTACCAATGGTTGTTGATTCGATCGGGATATGGATGAAGGGACCGTACTGTACGCTAACCAAAATCTATTGGTTCTTGTAGGCACTATCAGTGATACCTAGGGAATCATGGGGCGATGTTGCTAGGCGCTCTTACCATGATTCGATGGGCAAGTCGGAAATTGTTGTTCCGAGTCACAAGGAGTTGTGAGCCCATGGCTAGCTGTATCCCTGAACCATTGAGGGTCACACAGAGTAATGGATTTTTAATCCCCGTTGAGATAGTTAAATTTAAAGAGTTAAATTTAATGAACAAAGAAGTTGGACTTCTTATTTAAGAGTAGAGGAGTAAGATTTCCTAAAATGACATAGGGATGAGCATTTTTGGAAATCACTGAATTCGGATTTAGAAAAAATTATCTTGACTTTAAAAGGTGCAGAAATGGTTTCTGTGCACATTGGTGAAATCGGTTTATCAATCGGAGTCACGATGAATTTTATATTAATTTCTGAACATGCGGGCTTTGCTTGTCAGGCTTGAACTTATGACTAATGGGCCCTAAGCTGTTAGCGGCCTACATTATAAATAAGTTATTGCAGTACAGAAATTGAACACAACAGGTCACAAAATAATTTTCGAAAAACCCTAATTTTATTAAGTGTGGCCGCCGCCCCCCTCCCCTCTGCTTGGAAAAATCCAGTCTGTGAATTTTGAATTACAGTCTGGTTTAACGGATCAAATTCGTTAATTCTCTTCGTAGAAACTTCTGATAGATTTTCTAGTGCAATCTATCAGAGGGATTAATTATCCGTTCGTGGACCTGATTGAAGAACAGTTCGTCCATCAGTTCCAGGGATATACAACAAGAGCAGAGCAATCTGTTGGTGTCCATAATCTCGATTCGAGATTGGAGGTAAAAATTTATAATTGTTATTTAATTTTTACACACACAATTTAATCGTTAAGTTTTGATACCCATTATGGAATCGTTCCATATAAAAATTTTAAACTTCCGCTGCACCGGGTATCAATTCTGATTGATCTGATCGCCGTTCTCCAACACCTGTGTAGTCAGTGCAGATAATTGAGCAGTGATGGACGTGAGAGGATCCACTGCATACACTCCAGCTGGCTTCTTTACTCCTATACGCTCAGATGGCCATTGGAAACTATTTACCGTCATCTCCTCCAACATATCATAAGCCTGAACATGATCCTTTGCAAATATAGTACCTTTAGCAGCAGAATCGACATTCATCCTTGTAGGCGCATTCAGTCCATTGTAAAACCACTCGATCTGTTCCCAATCTGCAAAATTGTGGTTAGGACAACGTCTTAATAATTCTTTATACCTTTCCCACGCCTCGTATAACTTTTCAGTGTCCATCTGCCGGAAGGTGCTGATCTCGATCTTCAGTTGGGTGGTTTTGGCAGGAGGAAAATATTTTGCAAGAAATTTTTCTGACATCCCCTCCCAAGTAGTGATGCTTCCAAGAGGCAGTGATTGCAACCAACTTCTGGCTTGATCCCTGAGAGAAAACGGAAACAAGCGTAAGCGTATAATATCCTCAGACACACCATTAATTTTTACCGTATCGGTTATCTCCAAAAAGGTGCGTAGGTGTAGATAAGGATCGGCAGTGGCGCTCCCATTAAATTGGTTCTGTTGAACCATGTTGATCAATGCAGGCTTCAGCTCAAAATTGTTTGCATTGATAGTTCCTCGAGCGATTCCAGAATAGTGATCCTGGATCGTCGGTCTGAAGTGATCTCTAATTGGCACTAGGGGAGCTTGATTTGCTTCTTGTTCAGCCATTCTTTCAATTTCTTCTCTTCTAGCTCGTCTTAAAGCACGTGCAGTGCGCTCGATCTCCGGATCAAGCAGTAGAGAATTATCACTTTGAGATCGTCGCATAGACTGCAATTAAAAATAAGAAACAATTAATTAGTAACAAAAAAATAAAATAAAAAAACTCTAAATTAAAATCTAGACTAATTGGTAACAAGACTAAAAAATAATCAAAATTTACTCCCCGGCAATGGCGCCAAAAACTTGCAGTGAAAATTCCTCGCAAGCGTACGAGTGTCAAGTTTTAATATAGTGATTAAATCAGATATCGATCCCACAGGGATTAAAATGAAAATATTTAGTACTTGTAATTAGAATAGTCCAAACTTTATCTAGAAAATCAAACTTTGAGAATTTTTCAATAAAAATAAAATAATTAAGAGATTTAACAGCACGCACACAACTTTCAGATTAAAAATCAATCAGAGAAAAATGGTCTAGAGGTATAGATTTCACCTGGTTTCAACAACAATCAATCCTAATTAATTAATCTTCATGAATTTCAGTCAATTAATAGCCAAGAACACTTACGTTTATTATTTCCCTCTCCTGAGCAACAAATAATGTTTATCAACTACAACTACATTCCAATATTCCTATTAAGAATTTATCGCAGTGATCTATCACAAAATAATGTTCTCTTTAAAAGCTCTGTTAAAATCATACACTCTCCCGAGCTGTATAAATAATTAGCAGTGTATTTTCTAATGTCCTATTCAAAATCCCCTCTCCCGAGCAATGATTTCAAATAAATATAACAAATCAATTATTGATCAGATAATTGAAAAGACAATCAATTCTAAAAAAAAACAATTAATCTAGAAGAAATTCAATTCAATAAAATCAATAATTCATGAAAGCGTCTACACCAGGTTCCATCCGACCTCTAGACTATAAAAATTAGTTCATAATAAAATTCTGAAAACAATAAATAATAAATCCAAACATGTTCAGAATTAAATAAAAGATAAGAAACAAATCCATCGTCGACGCCGTGTCCGGACTATCAAACTCCGTCTTCGTTCTTCAGTTAAGCTCCAGATAAATCCTCAGGAAAATCACACGATCAAACCCTCTGATTTCTGTGTTATGAGTGGCGGCTCTGCCCTAAATTTGTCTGACAAAAATCTTTTTATATCGCTCAGCAAAAGCCCTTCAAAAAGCCATAGAATTAATTGCCCGAAATAATTAAAATTTCCAAATCAGCAACGGGGCGGACGCTCAATAGACGGCGCGGGCGCGCCTTCAACTCGAAATCTCAATTCTTCAATCTTCAACACTCTGCGCGTTAGCTCTTGAAGAAGCTCTAAAGAATTCTTTCTTGGCCCAATAACAAAAAGCCCATTAACCTCTCTTTACTGTACGTTTCTTTTCTTTTCTTCAATTTTCTTTTCTTTTCTTTTTTCCTTTCCTTTATTCTTCTTTTCTCCTCTCATTTCCACTTAAAATCAATAATTTCCTACACTCACAAAAACAACAAAACACCCACATAAATCTGCTCGAAACAAGCAATTAACAATTAAAATCATATATAAATTAAGTGTATAAAATACACTTATCAATATACATATATTGTAGTTCTTGTCCGACTCGACAACTAAGGTTCGTATCCGACCTTGGCATTAGAATCAATACACTTATCATTCAACATACAATAAATAAATTGAATCAAAGACATCAAGTTCTAACTCAAGAACATAAAGATAACAAGTATGTGATTTCTAGGGACAAATCAAGAATCTTCAATCTCGAGTATCAAATCCCTTACGATCGATGTCATCTTACACCTTTCGTTCTTTTGAATTGTAGAGGTTCCAAGTCCGGATAATCTACAACAAAAATTTCATATCAAAATCTTCTCAACTTCATCATTCAATCTTCAACGAAAATGACTTCAAACCTTGTTCAATTCTATCCCGGTTCGAATACGGAATTCCCGAGCTCATCAAATTCAATTACAAATCTGAAAACATAGCATATCAAGCTACTTAGATCAGCAATCAACTCAATTCAATCTTAGTTCAATCACAACGATTCAAACTCTATCAAATTATTGACCCGGCGGCGTAACGGCTAATAACCGGTAACCGAAACTCATAACCATCAAATCTAACATCCATATCAGCGTCAAATACATCTAGTACCAGCCATATAACATCATATATCAGCATAATCAGAAATTGCTAGGTTCGAACATAAGCTGGAAAATCATATCAAATCAAAACGGAGTTCGTTCTTGGATCCGACTTCGAATATATAATCACCATTAACTCAAAAACATCATTACATAATCAATTCTGATTTCCTTCAATCCCATAATTTCGAAACCAGCTAAAACATAAAAAAAATTACGTTACTTCAAAGCTCTTGCAACAAGGATCGCAGAACTATGCCCGGATTAGAAATCAGACGGCCGAATCTTGAGAAATGAAAGATTGAAGTTGAAAATGGAATTGAAAATCTGAAGTCTTCTATCTTGGCTGAAGTTTCTCATATGTTTACATGTATATACACGTTGATATAAATATATATGACGTGTAATTCCATTAATTGCAATATTTGCAATTTGGCCCTTTAACTCTTCACTTGTTTGAAATTCAATCTTCTGTAAATATTTTTAATTCAATTTAAATCTTAATTAATTTAAGAATATTAGAATTTAAATATAAACCACAAAATTATCAAATTAATTAATTTGAGAATTTTGGGGTATCTTGGATTAAAATTAAATAATTTCGGGGAATTACAGTAAATCAAAAAGCACAACTATTTAAGATAAATATTTGATCATTAAGGATCTCGTCTGATCACTGTTGAAATCAGTCATGATCTTGAACTCCTTACATCAGTTGAAGCTCCAACCACCTATCAAACTATAGAAACTAGTTCTAAGAAGAAATCATAGAAACACAAGATTTATACCAAATCTCCTTTCCAAGTGGTTGATCCACCGGTTATCTTGCCAGCACCTTGCCCAATTGGTCCATATACAGAAGATCCTATTGAATACACTCTCTCTGGACTGGACTTAAATGAAGTTAGAATAGGAAGGAAATTCTTAGCTATTCAGTTGCAAATTGATCTCTTATCCGATGAAGTGAGAGTACGCTGACACTCATTCGAAAAACTTTGATGAATGGTACAATATTCGTACTAAAGTTCTTTCTCACAAATACAAGAGTTCCACTCGATTGAAGAAATTTATTGCCTTCGAAGATATAATCCTGACATAAGCTCAAACTGTAAAGGTCAGTCTTGCCTTGCAACGTCGTGAGTATTTTAGTAATCGGATGAAGGTGCGAATTTTTTAAGAACTGCATAAAAATTATGATCCCACATGTACAACTACTTTTGATGATAGAACAGTCTTTGATTGACTAAACTATGATTTACTCACTCTGAAAATTAGGATTCAATTTTGGGAACAAGATCAAGAGTTGTATATTCCATTTCGACATCGCATGTGTTGCGTATTTTCTTTCTCGCAAGTGTACGATTGTGAAATTTTAATAAAAGATGAATAAAGTATCGTTCTCACGAGGAGTATGCTTGAAAATTATATTAGTGTTTGTAATTAAAATAGACTAAATTTTATCTAGAAAATTAAATAAGAATTTGTTTTTGAACTTAAAGAAATCAGCCAACAAAACAAGTAAACAACTCACACACTTGAGATAAATATCACTAAGAGAAAAATATCTAGAGATTTTATTTCACTTAGTTTCGACAACGACTACTTCTAATTAATTTATTCTTATGAATTTCCTTCATCTAATAACCAAGAACACTTAATTATTTCTATTTCTCTTTTCCAAGCAATAAATAGAATGTATCAAATAAACTTTGATTCCGATATCCCTATTAAAAATCTAAGCTTAATGACATGTGATAAATGATGTTCTTAAATTAGCTCTGTAAAAGTTATACGTCTTCCGACTATATTAACAGTGTATTTTCTATTGGTCATATTCAAAATCTCCTCTCTCAAGCACCGATTTCAAATAAATAAGACAATTAAATTATTGATCAGATAATTGAAAGACAATCAATTCTAGAAAACACAATTAAATTTAGGGAATTCAATCCACTAAATTAAAGAGTTGTAGAAGTCGTCTCCACTAAGCTACATCATCCTCTAGAATTAAAAGTTTAGTTCATGATAAAAAATAAACAAAAAATAATAATGTTCTTCAAACTAAACATCAATTCAGAATTTAAAAGCTTAAGTGAAGAATAACGAATCCGAAGAACACGGTTCTGTGTCCAATTGCGCAATCTTTGTCTTCTTGTTGTTGTTCTTCTTATTTACTTATGCAGATTTTCCAGCTTCAAGGTCTCTCTCAATCTCTCGATTTGTGCTATGATATCTCTATGATGCATGCGGCTGATGATGCCCTTTTCTTGCTCTTCCATTTACCTTTTATACTTGCTCAAAATCCCGGCAAACAAAACCCATCGATCCGTATCTTCAAATTTCCGAACTTGATTTTTTTTTCAAATCTACGCATTAGCGCTGCAGCTCGTTTTTAGCGCTATAACACTTCTTGTTCGATGCCAGGACGTGGGTGCGTTGCCGAAAAATGCAGGGGCACTCTTGCTTGTTCTTTGTCGGTGCTGCAACGCTGGTATTTAGGCGCTGGAGTGCCTCCTATACGTCAATTTAGCGCTGCAGCTCTTTTTTGGCGCTGCAGCTCTATTGCTCCATGTGTCAAGCACGCGACATTCTTCCAAAAATCATATCTCACCTTCTAACCGTCGCATCGAGCTGAAATTTTGACAGCAACTTTAAAACATCTTAAATTCATTCTGAAAGGTGGTGTTTGGATTTGAATTTCTGTAGCATCTCCAATAAATTTTTGTAAACTTGCGGCTTTGTTATTCCTTCTTCCGGCTCTTTTCGGTACTTAACTTCCAAAATTTTCTTATCACAAAAACACCAAACAAATACGCATAAACTCACTCGATACATCACAAAATCCAAGTTAAAACATATGCAAACTAAGTGCATAAAATGCACTTATCAAATCCCCCCAAACTTAGACTTTTGCTAGTCCCGAGCAGAACAATAATGCGTATTATATCGGACTCCGAACATATTTACACATTGTGAGGACCTCGGTTCCAATCATCTAAACTAGAATAAACCAATATAAAAGCATACTAGAGCCAAGGGATAAGCAATAAAAAAAAATTTTTATTTCCTGTGAACAGTGCCTCACTCGAGCGGCAAGAAATGCCCGCTCGAGCGAGCAAAAACTCTGCCCGGCTCCCTGGAATACTCACGCTCGAGCGGTAAGAAACACCCGCTCGAGCGAGCGATGCTCTGAGCCAAAAATCTGGGCTTTCCTCTATAGCTCAAACTCCAATTCAAAAATCAACTCAACAAGCATAACTCACTCCAATCAACATGCATAATCCAATACAAGGTAGTTCTATAGTTATACAATATTCAAACTAGTAGAACATGCTTCAGTCTAGTTTATTCAATACAATACAATACATAACGAGTTCGAATTAAAAATTCAACTCCTAAAACCGATCCTCACTCCTATCGTCACAACCACCTAGCCATGCGATCTTTGACTCGGTCCTGCCCCACCTGTTGCCAAGCACACATACAAAGACAAGACAACAGCCGAATAAATCCGGTGAGAATAATATTCCCAGTAAAAGGGACAACATGTTATATCAAATAGGCATCTCAAAATGAAATACATCAACTTCCAGATATTCAAAATGAGAGTAAATGAATGCACGACTTCAAAAGTCTAGATTATGAATCCGGATAATCAAAAGGTAAATCGGTTCCTCGATTCTTTGGTTGGGATCCCGGGGATGAAATATCACAACAATCACACGACTTTCCCTTTCGAGGTGGACGATGTATAAATCAATCCTCCAGACTCCGGAGCATTCAATAGAGAGTTGATCGGCCACTGTATTGCCTACCAGTGCCACTCGACTATAATCCTCAGATCATCTAATTCAAATGAAATGAATCGTTCGGCTCAATATGAATGCATATGAAAAAATAAAACATTCAATCATATAATTCAAGTAATTCACATAGACATGCAATTATGTGATTTATCTAGGACACTCGAATCAATCCGGATTCGAATTAATCGTCCTATTCCATCCAATGTCATCTTATACCTTTTTTGATTCAGTTGATGCTCCAAATCTGGAAAACAACAACGATAATCAACAATGATCCAATCAATCTCATAATCAAACTAGGTAAAACTCATTACCAACTCTGTCCCTTCTTCTACGATTAGAAATTCTGTCAACTCTGCATCCAACGGCCTTCAATCAATCTGAAATGAAGCCACAAAGATCAATATCGTCATTCAAACTTCAATCAATACACGGTTCAATCAATTCTAACAAAACGATATCCAAAACTCAAACCGGCGGCATAACAGCTATAAATCGATCAACTGAAAACGCAGACAGCAGTACAATATTTTATTCAACTCATAACAACTTCAATATCATGAAAACAACTCAAATCCAAAACTATTCCAAATCCTCATTTTCGAAAATCACAAGAAAAATCAAAACAAATCCGAACTACGTTCTTTTTCCGATCCGACTGAGAATAAACGATAAGAACTAGTTCAAGAACAACGTCTCCGAATATCGTTCGATTCTAACAACTTCCAAAAAATCAAACTTCATATAAATAAGAGAAACTTACTTCCAAACGGAGCACTCGCAGCCATGATCGATAATCTGCCTTTAGATTTAATTTTTACCAGACGGATCGAACAAAACCGAGAATTTAGAAGCTTGAAGTCATGTTTTGATGCTTAACAATGGAGGATGGCATGAAGGAGAAGAATATAATGAGGTGGAGGAGTCAATTCCAAGTATAAATATCTAAAAAATTCCAAAATTGCATTCTAGTCCCTGAAAATTCTAAAAATTGCAAAATAGACCCTGATCAAAATCAAATCGATCCTCGAATTATATAATCTCCGATTATCTCAAATACATTCAATTAAGATAAATTTGGAGCGTTACACACATGATGCCTTTGACTCACCAATCATCAATAAACTCAAACATATACCAACTCAACTTTCAAAAATAAAAATTTTCACACTTTTCCCCAAACTAAAATACGTGCATTGTATTCAATATACAGTAATAAATAAAAATAAGCAGCACGTAATGTGAGGACCTTGGTTCTAAACATCTAATCGAGAGTAAATCAATCAAACAACCACAGAGAGTCAAGACAAAAAGTAAAGATTTTTTTAAAAATCATGCACGGTCCCCGTGCACCCTTCGTGCTTGGGTCCGTGAATTAAACTGTAGCCAAGCTTCGGAGACTACAGGGTATAAGGACCCCATGCACACGTCCGTGCATAGGTCCGTGCACACAAATGCACTTAAAACTCAACGCTTTGTTTTCTACATGGACCCCATGCACCTTCTATGCTCGGGTACGTGCACATCATATAAAAAACTCAACTTACTACCTCATCAGAAGACTCACACGGACCCATGAACGGATGCATGTCCGGGGTCCATGCATGAAAAAAATCAGAATAATAACAAATGCAAGGGTACACGGACCCTGGTACGGATGTAGGCACGGGTCCGTTCCCTGCTAAAACTCAGAGAAATAAAACTAAGGCAGCAGTTTATAAAATTCCAACAACAATTCAAATCTCAACTACAACATGCATATAAATACATTCAACTCAAAATCGATAATAAATGAAGGTATAGAGTTGTTCAAAAGGTAGAAACATGTATCGATTCAAGGTTTTCTACATTCAAAATACAATTCAAGTTTGATAATACATATTCGACTTCTAAACCGATCCTCACTTCTATCAATCACAACCCAAACTAGCCATGTTGGCTCTAACTCGATCCTGCCCGACCTGTTGCCAAGTACACATACAAAAACAAAACAATAGCCGGATAAATCCGGTGAGAATAATATTCCCAGTAAAAGAAACATATACATGAAATATCAAAAACATATCAATATCATGATATGAAAAATATAAGTTCAATAACAATAAAGATGAAATGCATGTCTTTAAAATTCAGAATTATCTAATCGGATAATCGAAGGAAAACTCGGTTCTTCGGTTGGGATCCCGAAGATGCGATTGAGGTGGATGATGTATAACTCAATCCTCTAGACTCTGGTGCAACTATAATGAGTATTCGGACTCTGGGGTACATCAACAACCCAGACACTCGATTATAGTCCCCAAGACGTCTAATTCGAAATGAAATCAATTAATTCGGCTTAATATGAATGCATATGAAAATCGTAATACATTCAAACATAATTCAAGTAATTCAAGTAACATGCAAGCATGTGATTTCAGGGAAACTCGAAATTCATTTCGAATTCGAGTATTCGTCCCTTTTCAATTTGATGTCGACTTTTACCTTATTCTTGATCAAAGGTTCTCAACACCTGAATAATCAAATGATAATATCATATCAAAACTCATTCAAATTCATATCAATCTTCAAAAGAGAAATCAACATAATACTGGGCTTCAAATCTATCGGTTTGAATTATGCTAACTCTGGATTCACCAACTCCCAAACCAATCTGTAATGAAGCAATATAGGATCAATATCGACATTCAAACTCGATGGAAATACGGCTCAATCAATTCAAACTAATCGATATCCAAAACTCAAACCAGAGGCATAACGACTATAAACGGCTAACCAAAAAACCACAACCATCAATCTATCTATCTATATAATTCAACTCATCCCCTAAACAAATCATCAAAAACAACTCAAAATCAACAAAATCTCAAACCCCCAATTTCGAATTTCACTTCAAAAATCATAACAAATCCAAACGTCATTCTTTTTCCGATCTGTCTTTGAATAAACAATCTATGCTAGCTCAAGAACAACATATCCCATAAAAATCAAATTCCATCGACATCCAAAAATCAAAGTACAACTGATCGAAGAAAAACTTACGATAGAACGAAGCTCTCGATGCCGTGATCACAAATATACCCTTAGATTGAAATTCTATCGGGCGGATCGTGCAAGATCGGAATTTGAAAAGCTTGAAGATCACGCTTTAGGCTTCAATGGAGGAAGGAGGTGTGAAAGAAGAAGAAGAAGAAATGAAGAAGAAGCCTTGTCATGCATATAATTATTAAGACTAAGTCAAACATAAGAATTTGCACATTAGTCCCAGAATTCTTCAAAAATTACAAATCAGTCCCTGATCAAATAAAAAATTAGCCCTCAAATTCATGATCTCCGAATATCACTAATAAACTCAATTAGGATAATTTTGGGGCTTTATAATTCTTCCCCTGTAAGAATTTATTTCGTCCTCGAAATCGAATACAAAACGATCACATAAGATAGAAAGTAGAACCAATATTTAAATAACAACTCACGTCATATAAATAAGTCTGGAAATCGCTGTCTCATATCGGACTATGTCTCCCAAGTAGCTTATTTGACTCCGTGTCGGCTCCACTGCACTTTCACCAATGGAATCGACTTGTTTCTGAGTTGCTTCTCTTTTTGTCAAGAATCTGTATCGGTCGCTCGAAGTAGCTCAACGTCTCATCAAGTTATGCCTCGTCTGAATGAAGAACATGAGAAGGATCCGGGGTAATATTTCCGCAACATAGAGACATGACAGACGTTGTGAATACGAGAAAGAGATGGAGGAAGTGCAAGTTTGTAGGCAAGATTGCTTATCTTCTCCAGAATCTCATACGGTCCAATAAATCTCGGAGACAACTTCCCTCTCTTTACAAATCTGACAGTGCCTCTGAAAGGAGAAATCTTCAAAAATACTCGGTCTCCCTGATCAAAATACAGAGGTCTGCATCTGACATTCACATACTACGCCTGTCTGTCCTGAGCCGTCTTCATTCTCAATCGAATAATCTTCACATGCTCAGCCATATCTCGAATCATATCCGGTCCCACATCAGGTGACTCAAAAATCTCATCCCAGTACAAAGGAGATCTGCATTTCTTTCTGTACAACGCCTTGAAAGGTGCCATCTTAATACTCGTCTGATATTTTTTGTTGTATGAAAACTCTACAAGAGGTAAGGAACTTGCCAACTAGTGCCAAAGTAAAGCACTAAGGCTCGCAGCATATCCTCTAAAGTCTGAATCGTCCTCTCTGACTGTCCGTCGGTCTGAGGGTGATATGTTGTACTCAGATGCAATCGAGTACCAAGTGCCTCTTGAAGACTGTGCCAAAAGTGAGAAGTAAACCAAGGATCTCGGTCTAAAATGATAGACTTTGGCATACCATGCAATCTCACAATGTATCTGACATAAATATAGTCCATATGATTGTGTTGATACATCATCCTGTACGGCATAAAGCAGGCAGATTTCGTCAATCGGTCAATCACTACCCAGATAGCATTGCAACCTCGGACTGATCGTGGTAGCTTCGTGACGAAATCCATCGAAATATGATCTCACTTCCATTCAGGAACAGATAAACTGTGCAACAGACCACCGAGTCGCTTTCTCTCTGCTTTCACCCGTTTATTGTTCAAAAATCGGGATACATACCTCATAATATCGCTCTTCATCTTCTTCCACCAGAACTGATTTCTCAAATCGTTGTACATCTTTCAACCACCTGGATGAAGCTGAATCGACTACAATGTGCCTCTTGCAAGATTCACTGTCTCAACACTGAAACATCGGGCACAACAATATGATTATTCACAAATAAAGCATCATCACTGACCTGAAATTCGGACTGATGTCCAGATCTGACTTTATCTATCGAACTCTGAATACTCGGATCAGATTTCTGTGCCACTTTCATCATCACAAACAATTCTGGTTCGGCTTGAATAGCAAAAAATATGATAGATCTGCTTTCTATTTAAAACTCTAAACCAAAATTACAACAATCATCGATGAAATGAGAGACACCAACAATAGATAAAGATAGAGAACAAATCTTTCGGCTCAAAGCATCTGCAGCTGAATTCGATTTCCCCGGGTAATACTTGATTTCACAGTCAAAGTCCTTCAGCAGATATAACCATCTTCTCTGTCTCATATTCAGTTTGGACTGCGAAAACAAATACTTCAAGCTTTTATGATATGAAAAGATTTCATAGGTATCACCATAAATATAGTGACGCAAAATCTTCAAAGCAAACACAATAGCTACAAGTTCAAGATCATGAACAGGATATCGAGTCTCGTGCGGCTTCAGCTGCCTCGATGCATAAGCTATCACATGCTTCCTCTGCATAATAACACATCCCAATCCTCTATGAGAAGCATCGCAATAAACTATAAAATCACCAGTACCTAAAGGAATAGATAGAATTGGAGCACTGGTCAACCGCTTCTTCAAGTCAATAAAATTGGCCTCACAAGATTCGGTCCAGAAAAAAGGCGCATTCTTCTGAGTTAGCTGAGTAATCGATTTCGCAATAGATGAGAATCCCTCAATGAATCTACGATAGTAACCCACTAAACCCATAAAACTTCAAATCTCAGGCACAGATGTCGGTCGAGGCCAATTCATAACTACTTCAATATTATTGGGATCAACAGAAATCCCATCTTCGAAAATAATGTGACCGAGAGAGACAACTCGATCCAACCAAAACTCGCACTTTGACAGTTTAGAAAACAACTATTCGGCCCAAAAAATCTGCGAAACGGTCCTCAAGTGCTCTGCATGATCAGTACGACTCTTCGAATAAATAATAATATCATCAATGAAAATAATCTCAAACTCATCCAAATACTTCTGTAAGATTTGGTTCATAAGACCCATAAACACCGCTGGAGCGTTAGTCAAACCGAACGGCATGACTATAAACTCAAAGTGGCCATACCTCATTCTAAAAGCAGTCTTAGGCACATCTTCTTCACGAACACTCAGCTGATGATATCCTGACCTCAGATCAATATTTGATTAAACCAAAGAACCCTCTATTGATCAAACGTCATCTATTCGAGGAAATGGATACTTGTTCTTTACCGTAGCTTGGTTCAATTGACGGTAGTCGATACAGAGTCGCATAGATCCATCCTTCTTTCGAACAAAAAGAACAAGAGCACCCCAAGGCGACACACTAGGTTTGATGTATCCCTTGGCAATCAAATCCTCGAGCTGTTCTTTCAATTCTTTCAATTCGTCAGGCGCCATTCGATAAGGAGCTTTGGAAATCGGTTGAGTACCGAACATCAATTCAATGCTGAATTCGATCTCATGAATAGGAGGCAATCCAGGAGTCTCATCTAGAAAGACGTCAGCAAACTCTCTAACCACTGGTATATCAATCAATTCGGGGCTAGATTTCAGGACATCAACTGCATATATCAAGAATCCTTATGCACCTTTCTGTAACAAACGGGTCATCGACAAAACATATATGAAAGGAATCTTGGATCGAGAACCCTTATCGAAAAATTTCCACGCATCGGCCATTTTAGGTCTAAATCTGACCACCTTCTGGAAACAATTAACGGTAGCCCTTTACTTGGTTAAAACATCTATACCAAAGATATCGTAAAATCTGATAATCCAAGCACAATACAGTTCATTTCAATCAAATTCCCTTCAAATAGAAATTCACAGTTCCAAACCAATTTCACAGAAACAATTCCTCCACCCAAGGTGAAGTAACAACAACTACAACAGGAAAAGGCTCAAAAGACAGAATGAATCAAAACAAATTTCTTAGATATAAAAGAATGAGATGCGCCCGTATCTATCAATACATGAGCAGTGTAACAAAAAATCAAACAGTTACCTGCTATGACATCATCAGGTGCTGCCTAAGCCTGATCCTTGGTCAGAGCAAAAACTCATGCATGCTGTCTCGGAGGTTGATTCACATTCTGGTTACCTCCTTGTTGATTCTGCTTCTGTGGCTGAAAAGAGTGAACTGCAGAAGCTTGCCTCTCAGGCTGAGCTGTAGGTCGAGAAAAATTACCACTCTGAGATCACTCAGAACCGCGCTGAGGACACACTCTGGAAAAGTGTCCAGGCTGCTGGAAGATATTTCAGCTTACAAAAATTCCTCTACACTGATCACTGGGGTGTCGGCCTCCACACTTGTTGCAAGACATACTGAAGATCCAGAACTCTGTCCTGATCCAAATTGCTTCGAGCCACTGGAACTAGAAGAACTGCTCCCTGGCTTCTTGAAATGTTTCCCTTTCGATCGAAAGTGATATTTTCTGCTACTGCCAGTCCTTCCTCCCTCATACCTCAGTGGTTGATTCTGATACTGAGACGACTGATTCTGAAACTCTCTCGGTTGCTGAGATAGAAATTGAGCTCCACGTTGTTTCATCAAATCTGCTTCGGCTCCTTTGGATTGATTCAGAGCATTAGCAAAATTATCGTGCCTACTAGTATTTACCATGCTAAAGATATCGGGGTTCAAGCCATTTATGAACAGATCGGATTTTTCTTCCTCGTTATCGGCTATATGTGGCGCAAATCTCAATAGGCAATCAAATTGTAAGAGTGGGTGCCCAGTGAGCCAACTGTGTGGCTATGGGCTTTGATGACTCTTTGTATAAACAATCTTTTGTTTAATATTATTTACACTTTTATTAATGGCAATGACTTTATATTACTTCATATTGTTATATTGTGATATACTATTGTTGTTTTGATAAAGACCTTGAATATACTATAGTGTATGTAAGATGTGGTAGAACATGGGGATGTCTATCATGAAATACATCTTATAGTCACTGTATATTCTAAAACCGTTCCTAGTCGATTGAGCCGTCCGATAATAAGGATAAGGATCGCTCGAGTTTGAGACTAGCATTTGCGATGCGGAGTACCACGTTTCATTGGTAGGGAACATGGAGATGTTCGAAGCATGCAAATGGATATTCATAGGATGAATAATCGAACTACCCTATCCGGACTTTCCAAGTGGTTATCACTTATCGAGTGGATAAAGTCCGCGGTTTTGGTTGTACACCATTAGTCCTTACGACTTGAAACATCATGGAGACTCTATATGCTAGTGCTGTGCTTTGACTCGTTTACCGACTCTATGGGGGTCATCAGGTGTCGAGATTGGGTACAGTTACGACACATATAGGAGTCAATGCATTGTTGTCAAGGATTCACCACATACTTGCGAGTGTGGATATCCTATGCGATCTGAGGAGATATTAGTGTGACAAATCTCTGGCCAGAGTACTTGATGTGATTTAAGAAATGGTTTCTTAGTAGCACATGCGATGTCACTAATTTGATCTTCAAGATGTATTGCATAGTTATCGAATCTTGAGCGACTCTCGATATACCAATGGTTGTTGATTCGATCGGGATATATGGATGAAGGGACCGTACTGTACGCTAACCAAAATCTACTGGTTCTTGTAGGCACTATCAGTGATACCTAGGGAATCATGGGGCGATGTTGCTAGGCGCTTTACCATGATTCGTTGGGCAAGTCGGAAAGTGTTGTTCCGAGTCACAAGGAGTTGTGAGCCCACGGCTAGCTGTATCCCTGAACCATTGAGGGTCACACAGTGTAATGGAGTTTTAATCCCCGTTGAGATAGTTAAATTTAAAGAGTTAAATTTAATGAACTAAGGAGTTGGACTTCTTAAATAAGAGTAAGGGAGTAGGATTTCCTAAAATGACATAGGGATGGACATTTTTGGAAACCACTGAATTCGGATTCAGGAAAATTTATTTTGACTTTAAAATGTGCAGAAATGGTTTCTGTGCACATTGGTGAAATCGGTTCATCAATCGGAGTCACGATGAATTTTATATTAATTTCTGAACGTGCGGGCTTTGCTTGTCGGGCCTTAACTTATGACTAATGGGCCCTAAGATGTTAGTGGCCTGCATTATAAATAAGTTATTGCAGTACAGAAATTAGACACAACAGGTCATTATTTTGAGAG
Organism: Henckelia pumila; assembly: GCF_033568475.1. NCBI lineage: Eukaryota > Viridiplantae > Streptophyta > Magnoliopsida > Lamiales > Gesneriaceae > Henckelia > Henckelia pumila. The sequence continues at coordinate 99,109,691 of NC_133123.1, read as the reverse complement.
ACAGAATTCGAAACCCTAGCCTCCTCTCTCTCTCACAATTCGGCCGCCCCTCCTTGCTCTGTCAGAGAATTTCCGGTCTGTGATTTTTAATTGCAGTCAGGAATAACGAATCAGATTCGTTTAATCTCTTCGCAGAAAACTTCTGACAGATTTTCTAGTGCAATCTGTCAGAGGGATTTAAACCCCATTCGTGGACCTGATTGAAGGAGTTCATCAGTTCCTGGGAGATACAAGAAGCGCAGAGAAATCTGTGTGGTGTCCATTAATCTCGCTTCGAGATTGAAGGTAAAATTTAATTAATTGTTATTTGAATTTTACACACACACAATAATTTAATCGTTGAATGGTTGATACCCACACCATGGAATTGTTCCATGATAAAATTTTTAAACTTCCGCTGCACCGGGTATCAATCGTGATTGATCTGAACGCCAGTTATCCAACAGTGGTATCAGAGCCAGGTTGCTCAGATCAAACGATTAAATTAATCGATTGTACAAAATTTTTGAATCTCGGTTTTTGGAAAACAAAATAAATATTTTTAAATAAAAAAAAAATTTTTTTTTCGGGGCAAAACCCGGGCAGCGATTGGATCGCTGCCCGGTGGGGCAGCAATTGTTGCTGCCCCGGGCGGCGCACGGCGCCGCCCAAAGGGGGCGCATGGCGCCGCCCAGGACGGCGACCGTCGCCGCCCAGGGCGGCGCACGGCGCCGCCCAGGGCAGCGCTGGGCGCTGCGCAGGGCAGCGCTCGTGCGCCGCCCAGGGCGACGCACGGCGCCACCCAGCGGCGGCGCCAGGCGCCGCCAGGGCAGCAATTGTTGCTGCCCTAAGGGGGCAGCCGGGCTGCCCCCGGCCCGCGCCCCGGGTGCGGGCCGGCCCGGGAGTGTCCCGGGCGGCCCGCGGGAAAAATTATTATTTTTATTAAAAATTAGTTTTAATATGTTAAAATTTTATTTTTGGTCCGATCAAAAATTGTTTTTGATTGGTTCACGAGATTTCGGATCGAATTGTTCGAGTCCGTAAATTTTAAAATTGATTTTGGATAAATTTGAATTTTTGGAAAATTTTAATATTTTATCCGTAAATTGAATTTTGAAATCAATTATTTTGGTACAATTGATGATAAGATATGCTCTTATGATATATTGAGTAAAATATGATTTTATTTGTAAAATTGGATTTTATAGATAAAATATGATTTTATTTGATATAGAGATAAAATATGATTTTATATGTGAAATGAGATTTTATATATAAAATATGATTTTATCTTGTTTAAATTTGAATTGCCACTGCATGTTATCCAATAAATTAATTTTGAATTAAATGTTATTGGATAAGGATGATCGATTGCCATGACCAATTTTGTAGGTGTATGTTAGGAATTTACATTTTGTTTTTATTGTTGTTGGTTTTATTAATGAGCCTGGTTTATGGCCCGATATGAATGTCATATGTAATAAAAGTGGGCTTGGTTTATAGCCCGTTCCCACCCCTAAAAATGTATCCCCTACTTGTCATTGTTATTTATTGTAAATGCATTAGATTTAGTGGGAGATCAAGATTTTAAGACGGTGGGCCCATCAGACAATAAAGACTGAAGAAATGTAAATTGGAAGCACATGTAATAGGATTGCATTGCATACTGCATATTACCTAGGATTGGACTAAGACCCGTGATTGGCAACCACGGGTCAATTAGAAATGGAATCGATCATCCTATATAATATTTGATATTATGATTGTATGCATGTTTAGACATAAATTGCGTGAATCCGGCAAGCATGCAATAAAATGAATATGATGAGACAAATATTTTTATAATTAAAAATCCCTCATTTTAAATATGATTTTTATATCAAGATAAATAAAGGAAATTTAAATTTGTTTAAATGTTCCCACCTTCCATCAACGGTCAATGTATGTGATGCTACCCGCGGATACGGTCCGGCTCATATTATTGGGGGGGGCCCGTCCGTCGGAAAGCTGTACATTGGATCGACAAATGTTGTAAGTTGGGTGGAACTCCCATGGGATCGGCTCATATTATTGGGGGATCCACATGGCGACCGTCCATCACAACTTAATATTGATGGGTCATCTTGACATGTCACTTTAAACGGCGTCATATTATTGGGCCCTTATTGGACATGAGGTAAACACATGGGGGTTGCTTTGGAAGCAATTGGGCTCTACCTTTTGAGAATTATGGTTGGCTGATATTATTCGGGACCATAAGTTTGTCAATTGGACTCCATGTTCTCACTAAGGAAAAAGTTTCCCGTTTTCACTAGAGGGTGGTGAAATCGTTAAAATAGTGGGAGTGAGATTCATAAAATTAAATTCGCCTATTTTATGTCTTAGTAAATTGTTAAACAATCATTGATATATGTCTGTTTTTCTTTTCAGTATTTCATACAATGAATTCGCGAAATCCATTATTCTCGATCCTCGAACAAAACAAGTTGACTGGCGCCAACTATACGGAATGGTTCCGGAAGTTGAAGATTGTCTTAACTTCGGAGAAAATGCTCTACGTGTTAGAGAAAGCACCTCCGAAGGAAGCACCAGCTGACATAAGTCCGGAGGAATTGGCCAAACTTGATGCATGGTGTGACCATGACATCAAGACCAAATGCTATATGCAAGCCTCGATGTCTGATGAACTCCAGAGGCGATTTGAGGACACGGTGAATGCTGCTGACATTCATGCGCAACTCAAGGAACTTTTTGGGGCTCAGTCGAGGGCTGAAAGGTTCGCTACTGTTAAGGAGTTGATGACGTGCCGCATGCGTGAAGGGACTTCGGTCCGTGATCATGGGGTACGAGTGATTTGGCTCATACAGAAGTTGGCGACCCTAGATTTGGTGTTGGAGCATGAACTCAATGTGGATTTATTGCTTCTGTCTCTTCCTTCTTCATTTGATGGATTTGTGATAAATTTTAATATGAACAAGATAGAGGCCACCCTTGAAGAGATGGTCAATATGCTCGTTACATATGAATCCACACTTAAGAAGGATAAGCCAGCTTTCTTGGTGGGCTCCTCATCTTCTGCGAAGAAGGGGCCAAGTATGAAGGGCAAGAAACGTTCTACCCCACCCAAGAAAGTCAAGCCCGAGAAGAAGCAAAAGACAAAGGCTTCAAACAATGGAAAATCCAAGGATGTTTGCCATTACTGCAAGAAGCCGGGTCATTGGAAGCGCAACTGCAAGGAATATCTTGAGCAGTTGGGAACTGCAAAGGGTATGTTCTATATTGAAATAAACATGTCACTTAATACAACTTCTTGGGTATTGGATACCGGATGTGGATCTCACATTTGCAATGATTTGCAGGTGATGACAAGAAGTCGAGGGCTTAGAATGGGTGAGACCCAGCTGAGGCTCGGGAATAGTTCCAGAGTTGAAGCTACGGCCATTGGAGATGTTTGTTTGACTTTGCAGAACGGTTTTAAATTATTGTTAAGAGATGTTTTATTTGTGCCAGATTTAATTAAAAACATTATTTCTATTTCTATGCTTGATAGAGATGGTTATTCTTGCAATTTTGTGAATGGGATTTGCAATATTTACAAGAATGAATGTTTAATTGGAAATGGACAACTTGAAAACGATCTATACAACTTAAAACTAAAAGACGTTCCAGTGAATTATGTTGATAAACCGGCGACAACAAACAAAAGGAAAATCGATAGTCAAAACCCGGCAAACCTTTGGCATGCTAGGCTAGGTCATATTTCCTCAAGGAGGATGAACAAGCTAGTGGGAGAGGGCATGTTTGATATGTCTGATATTAATTCTCTACCTACTTGTGAATCCTGCCTAAAAGGAAAAATGACTAAATCTCCTTTTAAGGGGAAACCTGAGCGTAGTCAGAATCTGTTGGATTTGATCCATACAGATGTTTGTGGTCCATTTAGAGTAGGGACTCAACATGGCCACACCTACTTCATTACCTTTACTGATGATTATTCAAGGTATGGGTATTTATATTTAATGAAATATAAGTCTGAAGCATTTGAAAAGTTCAAAGAATTCAGGGCTGAAGTAGAAAACAAGCTAGGTAAAAGTATTAAAGCACTTCGATCGGATCGAGGTGGAGAATACTTGAGTACCGAGTTTTTGGACTATCTGAAAGAGAATGGGATTCTCTCTCAGTGGACTCCTCCTATGACACCACAGCTTAATGGTGTATCGGAACGTCGTAATCGAACTTTGTTGGACATGGTTCGATCTATGATGAGCTTCACTGAGCTTCCACCTTCGTTTTGGGGCTATGCGCTTGAAACGGCGGTATTGTTGTTGAACAACGTCCACACTAAAGCAGTGGACAAAACACCATACGAGTTATGGAATGGCAAAGCTCCTAAGTATTCGTACTTGAGGATTTGGGGATGTCCTGCTTACGTGAAGCGGACAGTGGGAGATAAGTTGGATAGTCGATCCAGCTTAAGTTATTTTGTAGGGTATCCGAAGAATTCAATCGGATATTATTTCTATTATCCTGCTGAAACAAAGGTGTTTGTTTCTAGGAATGCCACCTTCTTGGAGAAGGAGTTCTTATTGGATAAGAAAGGCGAGATGATGGAACTCGAAGAAGTTCGAGAAGAACCCGAAATACAAAATAACGATCCTACACCTCAGGAACCATTGCTGGACACGCCTGCACCTAGAAGATCCGAAAGGACTTCTAGACCTCCAGTTCGATATGGTCTTCTTCTTGAAGGGGATCAAGATGAACCCGACATTGGATGTGATCCAAGAAACTTCAAGGAAGCAATTTCTGATGCGGATTCGAATTTATGGCTTGAAGCTATGCAGTCAGAATTGGATTCGATGCATACAAACCAAGTTTGGTCTTTAGTAGATCCTCCGATGGAATTGTTCCAATAGGGTGTAAATGGATCTACAAGAGAAAGCTTGGGCCTGATGGTAAGGTATTGACCTACAAGGCGCGATTGGTGGCGAAAGGTTATACTCAAAGGCAAGGAGTTGACTATGATGAAACCTTTTCACCAGTTGCAATGTTCAAGTTCATAAGAATCCTGATTGCCATAGCTGCATGGTATGACTATGAGATATGGCAAATGGATGTGAAGACTGCTTTTCTTAATGGAGACATTAAGGAAGAAATCTATATGAAGCAGCCTGAGGGGTACACATCCATGGGAAGCGAGCATAAGGTATGCAAGCTTCAGAGATCAATTTATGGTCTAAAACAAGCATCAAGAAGTTGGAACCAGAAATTTGATGAAACAATAAAAGATTTTGGTTTCATCAAGAACCCGGAGGAACCTTGCGTGTACAAGAAAGTAGTTAAGGATGCGGTGACATTCTTAGTACTTTATGTTGATGACATCCTACTCATTGGGAATGATGTAGGGATGTTGCAGTCAACAAATATATGGTTATCAGGTAGATTTTCGATGAAGGATTTGGGAGAGGCATCCTACATTCTTGGGATACAGATCTATAGAGATAGGTCTAAGAGAATGATAGGACTCACTCAATCAACCTACATCGATACCATATTGAAACGGTTTTCAATGGATGGGTCCAAAAGAGGACATCTACCCATGTGTCATGGAGTTTCTCTATCCAAGTCTATGTGTCCCAAGACTGATGCAGAGATAGAGAATATGACACATGTACCATATGCGTCAGCTATAGGTAGTATCATGTATGGGATGATATCTACCAGACCGGATGTAGCATTTGCTCTGAGTGTCACGAGCAGATATCAGTCTAATCCTGGTCAAATGCATTGGAAAGCCGTGAAGGACATTCTTAAGTACTTACGAAGGACTAAGAATATGTTCATGGTGTATGGAGGACGAGATCTCAAATTGGAAGGCTATACCGACTCTAGCTTCCAAAGTGATGTGGATGACTCGAAGTCAACCTCTGGATTTGTGTTCATGCTCAATGGCGGTGCTGTCTCTTGGAAGAGTTCCAAGCAGGACACCACAGCGGATTCCACCACTGAGGCTGAATACATTGCAGCATCAGCTGCTGCTAAAGAGGCCGTTTGGATGAGGAAGTTCGTCCAAGAGTTGGGCGTTATTCCTGAATTTGTTGGTCCAGTCCCGGTGTACTGTGACAACACGGGTGCCGTTGCTCAAGCAAAGGAACCAAGGTCTCATCAAAGATCCAAACATGTACTGAGGAAATACCACATAATCCGGGAGATTGTGGAAAGAGGAGACATCATTGTCGAACGAGTGGCCTCTGCAGACAATATCGCTGATCCGCTTACTAAGCCTTTGCCAGGACCATTGTTTGACAAACATCGCGAAGCAATGGGTCTACGTAGTATGACTAGTTGGCTATAGGGCAAGTGGGAGATTGTAAGAGTGGGTGCCCAGTGAGCCAACTGTGTGGCTATGGGCTTTGATGACTCTTTGTATAAACAATCTTTTGTTTAATATTATTTACACTTTTATTAATGGCAATGACTTTATATTACTTCATATTGTTATATTGTGATATACTATTGTTGTTTTGATAAAGACCTTGAATATACTATAGTGTATGTAAGATGTGGTAGAACATGGGGATGTCTATCATGAAATACATCTTATAGTCACTGTATATTCTAAAACCGTTCCTAGTCGATTGAGCCGTCCGATAATAAGGATAAGGATCGCTCGAGTTTGAGACTAGCATTTGCGATGCGGAGTACCACGTTTCATTGGTAGGGAACATGGAGATGTTCGAAGCATGCAAATGGATATTCATAGGATGAATAATCGAACTACCCTATCCGGACTTTCCAAGTGGTTATCACTTATCGAGTGGATAAAGTCCGCGGTTTTGGTTGTACACCATTAGTCCTTACGACTTGAAACATCATGGAGACTCTATATGCTAGTGCTGTGCTTTGACTCGTTTACCGACTCTATGGGGGTCATCAGGTGTCGAGATTGGGTACAGTTACGACACATATAGGAGTCAATGCATTGTTGTCAAGGATTCACCACATACTTGCGAGTGTGGATATCCTATGCGATCTGAGGAGATATTAGTGTGACAAATCTCTGGCCAGAGTACTTGATGTGATTTAAGAAATGGTTTCTTAGTAGCACATGCGATGTCACTAATTTGATCTTCAAGATGTATTGCATAGTTATCGAATCTTGAGCGACTCTCGATATACCAATGGTTGTTGATTCGATCGGGATATATGGATGAAGGGACCGTACTGTACGCTAACCAAAATCTACTGGTTCTTGTAGGCACTATCAGTGATACCTAGGGAATCATGGGGCGATGTTGCTAGGCGCTTTACCATGATTCGTTGGGCAAGTCGGAAAGTGTTGTTCCGAGTCACAAGGAGTTGTGAGCCCACGGCTAGCTGTATCCCTGAACCATTGAGGGTCACACAGTGTAATGGAGTTTTAATCCCCGTTGAGATAGTTAAATTTAAAGAGTTAAATTTAATGAACTAAGGAGTTGGACTTCTTAAATAAGAGTAAGGGAGTAGGATTTCCTAAAATGACATAGGGATGGACATTTTTGGAAACCACTGAATTCGGATTCAGGAAAATTTATTTTGACTTTAAAATGTGCAGAAATGGTTTCTGTGCACATTGGTGAAATCGGTTCATCAATCGGAGTCACGATGAATTTTATATTAATTTCTGAACGTGCGGGCTTTGCTTGTCGGGCCTTAACTTATGACTAATGGGCCCTAAGATGTTAGTGGCCTGCATTATAAATAAGTTATTGCAGTACAGAAATTAGACACAACAGGTCATTATTTTGAGAGACAGAATTCGAAACCCTAGCCTCCTCTCTCTCTCACAATTCGGCCGCCCCCTCCTTGCTCTGTCAGAGAATTTCCGGTCTGTGATTTTTAATTGCAGTCAGGAATAACGAATCAGATTCGTTTAATCTCTTCGCAGAAAACTTCTGACAGATTTTCTAGTGCAATCTGTCAGAGGGATTTAAACCCCATTCGTGGACCTGATTGAAGGAGTTCATCAGTTCCTGGGAGATACAAGAAGCGCAGAGAAATCTGTGTGGTGTCCATTAATCTCGCTTCGAGATTGAAGGTAAAATTTAATTAATTGTTATTTGAATTTTACACACACACAATAATTTAATCGTTGAATGGTTGATACCCACACCATGGAATTGTTCCATGATAAAATTTTTAAACTTCCGCTGCACCGGGTATCAATCGTGATTGATCTGAACGCCAGTTATCCAACACAAATTTGTCCACATATTCTTCAATATTCAAATTCCCTTTCCTCAAAGTAGCAAACTCTGCCCCTTTATCTTTTATGTAAGCGACTGGGAAGAAGCGTTTATAAAACTCAGTCTTGAATAAACTCTAGGAAATAACTGTACCTCGATTCTCTAAGGCTTTATTCATCGAAATCTACCAACTTTTTGCAATGCCCTGAAGCTGATGAACAAATAATCAGATTCGGCGATCGTCGGTGTAGTCCAGAGAATCAAACAACTGCTCGATGTCTTCCAACCAACTTTCGCAATCAACTGCATTTTTGGTGCCCTTCAGATTCGGTGGTTTGAAAGATTGAAACCTCTTCAGCAAGTTTTCCATTGGTGTCGCAGTGACATCCATAACCTCAGCCTCAGTACTACCATGATAATTTGGAGGAGTTACTGCTGGTCGTTCCCTGTTCAAAACTCGACGAGGAGCCATATCTGATATTCAAAAGGTTAGGACACAAATATCTGATAACTCAATTCACAATTCGGTGTCCAACAATCTTTGTTCGGCATACTCATACAACCTCAAGAGAACTCGGATTCAAATCGGGAATCGATTACAGTTCATATCTCAAATAATTCATGCTTTACAATTTAAATCACAAAATCATGTAATTCAAATAATTTTCAAATAATAAAGCATTCTCGCATGGAATTCCAAAATAATCAAATAAAGAATTCAATCGCATGCGAGTAAATTAAATCAAGCGGAATTGATCTACCCCGCTCACTTCTAATCCAGTCCAAGAACTTATCGCTTTGATACCACTTAATTTGAGGACCTCGGTTCTAAAAACCTAATCGAGAGTAAATCAATCAAACAACCACAGAGAATCAAGACAAAAAGTAAAGAAATATTTTTTTAAAAGCATGCACGGACCCCGTGCACCATCCGTGCTCGGTCCGTGCATTAAACTGTAGCAAAGCTTTGGAGACTACAGGGTACATGGACCCCGTGCACACCTCCGTGCACACAAATGCACTAAAAACTCAACTCTTTGTTTTCTACACAAACCCCATGCACCTTCTATGCTCGGGTCCGTGTACAGCATATCAAAAACTCAACTTATTGCCTCATCAAAATACTCACACGGATCCATGCACAGATGCATGTCCGGGGTCAGTGCATGAACAAAATCAGAATAATAACAAATGCGAGGGTACACGGACCCTAGCACGGATGTAGGCACGGGATCCGTGCCCTGCTAAAACTCAGAAAAATAAAATAAGGCAGCAGTTTATAAAATTCCAACAACAACTCAAATCTCAACTACAACATGCATATAAATACATTCAACTCGAAATCGATAATACATGAAGGTCTATAGTTGTTCAAAAGGTAGAAACATGTATCGATTCAAGGTTTGCTACATTCAAAATACAATTCAAGTTCGATAATACATATTCGACTTCTACACCGATCCTCACTTCTATCAATCACAACCCGAACTAGCCATGCTGGCTCTAACTCGATCCTTCCCCACCTGTTGCCAAGTACACATACAAAAACAAGACAAGAACCGGATAAATCCGATGAGAATAATATTCCCAGTAAAAGCAACATATACATGCAATATCAAAAACATATCAATATCATGATATGAAAAATATAAGTTCAATAACAATAAATATGAAATGCATGTCTTTAAAATTCGGAATTATCTAATCGGATAATCGAAGGAAAACTCGGTTCTTCGATTGGGATCCCGAGGACGAGATATCACAATAACTCAACGACTCTCCCGATCGAGTTGGATGATGTATAACTCAATCCTCTAGACTCTGGTGCAACTGTAAGGAGTATTCGGACTCTGGGAGACATCAACAACCCAGACACTCGATTATAGTCCCCAAGACATCTAATTCGAAATCAAATCAATTAATTCGGCTCAATATGAATGCAAATGAAAATATTAATACATTCAAACATAATTCAAGTAATTCAAGTAATATGAAAGTATGTGATTTCAGGAAAACTCGAAATTAATTTTGGATTCGAGTATTCGACCCTTTTCAGTTTGATGTCGACTTTTGCCTTATTCTTCATCAAAGGTGCTCCACACCAGGATAATCAAATGATAATATCATATCAAAACTCATTCAAATTCATATCATTCTTCAAAAGAGAAATCAACACAATACCGAGCTTCAACTCTATCGGTTCGAATTTTGCTAACTTTGGATTCACCAACTCCCAAACCAATCTGAAATG